>NW_028164325.1:0-102500 GCF_964263955.1 Coregonus lavaretus | reverse complement strand
CATCCAGAACCTCCTCTGATATCTGTAGCATGTAGGCCAGTGCTGAACACTGAGAATGTGTGAGTTTTTTGGATCTCTTCTCTGACCTCAAGTACGCTTGGATTTTCTCTTGTACTGAATGGTCTTTCATCTCTATCAGACAGTGGAAGAGATTGATGCACCTCTCAGGGGAGATGTTCTTCCTCTGCATCACCTTCAGGGATCGGATTGTTTTCTGGACGCTGTCTGGACTGCTTTCTGTCTGTGTCACCAGACCTCATAGGAGTTTCTGATTGGACTCCAGTGACATGCCATGAAGGAAGCGGACAAAGAGGTCCAGGTGTCCGTTCTTGCTCTCCAAGGCTTTATCCACGGTACTCTTCATCAGCTCATGCAAGGTTAGCTCTTCAGATGCAGCTCTAGACTTTCTCTTGAGGAAGGGCTTCAGTGCATCCATGTCCTTGGTTGTGTAACAATGGTACATGTAGACAGCTGAGAGAAACTCCTGAATGCTCAGATGAACAAAGCAGTACACCACTCTCTGAAATAACACAGACTCTTCTTTAAAGATTTGTGTGCACACTCCTGAGTACACTGAGGCTTCTTTGACATCAATGCCACACTCTTTCAGGTCTTCTTCATAGAACATGAGATTACCCTTCTCCAGATTTTCAAACGCCAGCTTCCCCAGCTTCAGAAGAATTTCCTTATCTGACTCCATGAGCTCCTGTTGATTTTTCTCAACACTTCCATGATATTTCTGGTTCTTCAGGCTGGTCTGAATGAGCAGGAAGTGTATTGACATCTCAGTCAGAGTCGTGGGCATCTCTCTCCTCTTGTCTGTACTCAACATGTGTTCAAGGACTATTGCAGAAATCCAACAGAAGACTGGCATGTGGCACATGATGTGGAGGCTCCTTGATGTCTTGATGTGTGAGATGATTCTGCTGGCCAGGTCTTCATCACTGAATCTCTTCCTGAAGTACTCCTCCTTCTGTGGGTCATTGAACCCTCGTACCTCTGTCACCTGGTCAACACACTTAGGGGGGATCTGATTGGTTGCTGCTGGTCGGGAGGTTATCCATAGGAGAGCAGAGGGAAGCAGATTCCCCTTGATGAGGTTTGTCAGCAGAACATCGACAGACGATGTCTGGGTGACATCAGATACCTTTTCGTTGTGCTGGAAATCCAATGGAAGTCTGCTTTCATCCAAACCATCAAAGATGAACATAGCTTTACAGGCAGTGAGTTTCTTTGCATTGCCTATGTCTAGTTCTGTGTGGAAGCCATTTAAAAGTCTGAGAAGACTGTACTGGAGATCTTTAATCAAGTTCAGCTCCCGGAAAGGAAGCACAAATATGATATCCACATCTTGGTTCGCCTTCTCTTCAGCCCAGTCTAGGATGAACTTCTGCACAGACACGGTTTTTCCGATGCCAGCGATGCCCTTCGTCAGCACAGTTCTGATGCTTCTCTCTTGGCCTGGTAAGGGTTTAAAGATGTCATTGCAGTGGATTGCTGTGTCATGTGAGGTTGGTGTCCTGGATGCTGTCTCTAGCTGCCACACCTCATGTTCATTGTTAACCCCTTCACTCTCTCCCTCTGTGATGTAGAGCTCTGTGTAAATCCTGTTGAGGGGAGTTTGGTTCCCTGCTATTTCCATACCTTCTATCACACATTCATACCTCCTTTTCAGACTGTCTTTATGGTTTACTATAGCTCTCTGCAGGCTGTCATCCACTACAAGGGAAGAGGAAAAATGATGTGTATCAGAAACATTCATTGACAGGATGACAAGTGGGCCTTCCACAACTACAGTAACTTCTATTATCTCATAATATTGTAGTTAACTACTGTAAATCATATTAAGGTATTGACTTGGTCCACGTGTGCAAGTGGTCTTACTGTTTTCAGAGCCTCTTGTTTTATTGGGTTGACTCAGCTGCTGTAGTACAGGACGTGTTCTGGATCTCTTTCTACACTGAGGACAGTCATAGTCTCCTGAAGGAGCAGGTTTCTCCCAGTAACTGGTGATGCACTGTCTGCAGAACCCGTGTCCACAGGTGATAGAGACTGGATCCCTCAGCACCTGCTGACACACTGCACACCTGGACTGATCCTCTAACAGAGTAGACCTTCCACTACAGAGATAAAGGAGAGAGAGAGAGATTGTAGATGTTAATACTGATCCTCTAACAGAGTAGACCTTCCACTACAGAGATAAAGGAGAGAGAGAGAGATTGTAGATGTTAATACTGATCCTTTAACAGAGTAGACCTTCCACTACAGAGATAAAGGAGAGAGAGAGAGATTGTAGATGTTAATACTGATCCTTTAACAGAGTAGACCTTCCACTACAGAGATAAAGGAGAGAGAGATTGTAGATGTTAATACTGATCCTCTGGCAGAGTAGACCTTCCACTACAGAGATAAAGGAGAGAGAGATTGTAGATGTTAATACTGATCCTCTAACAGAGTAGACCTTCCACTACAGAGATAAAGGGGAGAGAGATTGTAGATGTTAATACTGATCCTCTAACAGAGTAGACCTTCCACTACAGAGATAAAGGAGAGTGAGATTGTAGATGTTAATACTGATCCTTTAACAGAGTAGACCTTCCACTACAGAGATAAAGGAGAGAGAGATTGTAGATGTTAATACTGATCCTCTAACAGAGTAGACCTTCCACTACAGAGATAAAGGAGAGAGAGATTGTAGATGTTAATACTGATCCTCTGGCAGAGTAGACCTTCCACTACAGAGATAAAGGAGAGAGAGATTGTAGATGTTAATACTGATCCTCTAACAGAGTAGACCTTCCACTACAGAGATAAAGGAGAGAGAGAGATTGTAGATGTTAATACTGATCCTCTAACAGAGTAGACCTTCCACTACAGAGATAAAGGAGAGAGAGATTGTAGATGTTAATACTGATCCTCTGGCAGAGTAGACCTTCCACTACAGAGATAAAGGAGAGAGAGAGAGATTGTAGATGTTAATACTGATCCTTTAACAGAGTAGACCATCCACTACAGAGATAAAGGAGAGAGAGATTGTAGATGTTAATACTGATCCTCTAACAGAGTAGACCTTCCACTACAGAGATAAAGGAGAGAGAGATTGTAGATGTTAATACTGATCCTCTGGCAGAGTAGACCTTCCACTACAGAGATAAAGGAGAGAGAGATTGTAGATGTTAATACTGATCCTCTAACAGAGTAGACCTTCCACTACAGAGATAAAGGAGAGAGAGATTGTAGATGTTAATACTGATCCTCTAACAGAGTAGACCTTCCACTACAGAGATAAAGGAGAGAGAGATTGTAGATGTTAATACTGATCCTCTGGCAGAGTAGACATTCCATAACAGAGATAAAGGAGAGAGAGATTGTAGATGTTAATACTGTTCATAGACAGACAGCTGGGAACAGAATACTCTGCTCTCTGAGTGTGGTAGTAGCCTCTGGAATGGATAACATGTCCACAGTGGTATTACTAAACTATATGAACTCAGGTAGTAGAAACATGTCCACAGTGGTATTACTAAACTATATGAACTCAGAAGGTTGTAGAAACATGTCCACAGTGGTATTACTAAACTATATGAACTCAGAAGGTTGTAGAAACATGTCCACAGTGGTATTACTAAACTATATGTACTCAGAAGGTTGTAGAAACATGTCCACAGTGGTATTACTAAACTATATGAACTCAGAAGGTTGTAGAAACATGTCCACAGTGGTATTACTAAACTATATGAACTCAGAAGGTTGTAGAAACATGTCCACAGTGGTATTACTAAACTATATGAACTCAGACGGTTGTAGAAACATGTCCACAGTGGTATTACTAAACTATATGAACTCAGAAGGTTGTAGAAACATGTCCACAGTGGTATTACTAAACTATATGAACTCAGAAGGTTGTAGAAACATGTCCACAGTGGTATTACTAAACTATATGAACTCAGAAGGTTGTAGAAACATGTCCAGAGTGGTATTACTAAACTATATGAACTCAGAAGGTTGTAGAAACATGTCCACAGTGGTATTACTAAACTATATGAACTCAGAAGGTTGTAGAAACATGTCCACAGTGGTATTACTAAACTATATGAACTCAGAAGGTTGTAGAAACATGTCCACAGTGGTATTACTAAACTATATGAACTCAGAAGGTTGTAGAAACATGTCCACAGTGGTATTACTAAACTATATGAACTCAGAAGGTTGTAGAAACATGTCCACAGTGGTATTACTAAACTATATGAACTCAGATTGTAGAAATCTTCAAAAGTATAGAATGTACACACTAAGAAAAGAGGGTTCCGCAAGGGTTCTTTGGGAAGGGTGATGGTTCTATGTGGAACCATAATGACTCAAAGAACCCTTCAAGCCATTCAATGGTTCTTTGCAGCTCACAAAAAAAAGGTTATTTGCGTTTTAGTGATAATTAAAATGTAGGGGCGGTGGATCATTAGAATATTTTGCGGAGTGGTTTGTTCAAAGCTCTTTTTGTGTAACAGTGAGTGAGTGCCATTGAAGTTTATCTAATGTGTTGTGTTATGCAATGACTGTTAATACACACAGTTATGTAGGACTATGGCCAGTGGCGGTGTCTTGTGAATGACTCACGTATGGCCTTGTGTCAATTGAGAATGGTTGACTAAGTCAGTGGTTCTCAATTCTCTCCTCAGTGATCTAGTGATGTTACGTTTCATACTGAAGCTCCAAGGCATGCGTTGAAATCGCTAAGCAGCTAACTTCGAATCAGTGTGCCGATAAGTGTATCACTTTATCAGAAGTACGTCATCAATGATGTCCGAAGCTTCGTTTGATCACATGCTTTTTCAAACCATGTGTTGCAAAATGCGAGATCCCACTGATTTCACTGTGGTTCCGATGCTTTCTTCGATTAAGCTGCTTTCAAACACCGACTGCTACTGGATACCATACTTATACATTTAGTTAGGATTTTGTACAAATAATTTCACCTGACTGGTGTCTTAGCTGGTAGAGTAGGGAACTATGGAACATTCTGGGATGTGGGAGTAGGAGTTCGAATCCCGTTGAAGAGACACTATTTAGAAAATAGTTTTGTGAAACCACACTTTCTGCACTGTTGTTCAAATAATTTGTTTTATTTAGTATAGTATAAGCTTCTCTCTTAAACATCCTCAATAATGCCATAGATTCCATTTTTGAAAAATAGTCCACTTGAAGGCAGAAAAATAAGCATGATGTAAAGATGTGAACTGACTGGAGGCTATTAAAGCCAACGACTTACCACCACAGAGTTTTGATCAAATTAGTGGAGAAAAAAATACCTCTATCTGATAATCACACATTGCTATTTATTGCTGACCAGCAGATGTCACTAATGTGCATTGTGTGAATGAATAAAGAAGCTCAGAGCAATTAACCTATTTGACACAATTGGCTGGAAAGCCTCATTGCTTCAGGAAGCTTTGTTTCCCCGTCACTACATTGACCTGCAGCAGTTTGAGAGCTAGCACATCTGATTCAACTGGTCACGGCAGGTAGCCTAGCATTAAGAGCCAGTAAATGAAAGGCAGGTAGCCTAGCGTTAAGAGCCAGTAACTGAAAGGCAGGTAGCCTAGCGTTAAGAGCCAGTAACTGAAAGGCAGGTAGCCTAGCGTTAAGAGCATTGGGCCAGTAACTGAAAGGCAGGTAGCCTAGCGTTAAGAGCATTGGGCCAGTAACTGAAAGGCAGGTAGCTTAGCGTTAAGAGCCAGTAACTGAAAGGCAGGTAGCTTAGCATTAAGAGCCAGTAACTGAAAGGCAGGTAGCTTAGCATTAAGAGCCAGTAACTGAAAGGCAGGTAGCCTAGCGTTAAGAGCCAGTAACTGAAAGGCAGGTAGCCTAGCATTAAGAGCATTGGGCCAGTAACGGAAAGGCAGGTAGCCTAGCGTTAAGAGCCAGTAACTGAAAGGCAGGTAGCCTAGCGTTAAGAGCCAGTAACTGAAAGGCAGGTAGCCTAGCGTTAAGAGCATTGGGCCAGTAACTGAAAGGCAGGTAGCCTAGCATTAAGAGCCAGTAACTGAAAGGCAGGTAGCTTAGCATTAAGAGCCAGTAACTGAAAGGCAGGTAGCCTAGCATTAAGAGCCAGTAACTGAAAGGCAGGTAGCCTAGCATTAAGAGCCAGTAACTGAAAGGCAGGTAGCTTAGCATTAAGAGCCAGTAACTGAAAGGCAGGTAGCCTAGCGTTAAGAGCCAGTAACTGAAAGGCAGGTAGCCTAGCGTTAAGAGCCAGTAACTGAAAGGCAGGTAGCCTAGCATTAAGAGCCAGTAACTGAAAGGCAGGTAGCTTAGCGTTAAGAGCCAGTAACTGAAAGGCAGGTAGCCTAGCGTTAAGAGCCAGTAACTGAAAGGCAGGTAGCCTAGCGTTAAGAGCATTGGGCCAGTAACTGAAAGGCAGGTAGCCTAGCGTTAAGAGCATTGGGCCAGTAACTGAAAGGCAGGTAGCCTAGCATTAAGAGCCAGTAACTGAAAGGCAGGTAGCCTAGCGTAAAGAGCATTGGGCCAGTAACTGAAAGGCAGGTAGCCTAGCGTTAAGAGCATTGGGCCAGTAACTGAAAGGCAGGTAGCCTAGCGTTAAGAGCATTGGGCCAGTAACTGAAAGGCAGGTAGCCTAGCGTTAAGAGCATTGGGCCAGTAACTGAAAGGCAGGTAGCCTAGCGTTAAGAGCCAGTAACTGAAAGGCAGGTAGCCTAGCGTTAAGAGCCAGTAACTGAAAGGCAGGTAGCCTAGCATTAAGAGCCAGTAACTGAAAGGCAGGTAGCCTAGCATTAAGAGCCAGTAACTGAAAGGCAGGTAGCCTAGCATTAAGAGCCAGTAACTGAAAGGCAGGTAGCCTAGCGTTAAGAGCCAGTAACTGAAAGGCAGGTAGCCTAGCGTTAAGAGCATTGGGCCAGTAACTGAAAGGCAGGTAGCCTAGCGTTAAGAGCCAGTAACTGAAAGGCAGGTAGCCTAGCATTAAGAGCCAGTAACTGAAAGGCAGGTAGCCTAGCATTAAGAGCCAGTAACTGAAAGGCAGGTAGCCTAGCATTAAGAGCCAGTAACTGAAAGGCAGGTAGCCTAGCATTAAGAGCCAGTAACTGAAAGGCAGGTAGCCTAGCGTTAAGAGCCAGTAACTGAAAGGCAGGTAGCCTAGCGTTAAGAGCCAGTAACTGAAAGGCAGGTAGCCTAGCGTTAAGAGCATTGGGCCAGTAACTGAAAGGCAGGTAGCCTAGCATTAAGAGCCAGTAACTGAAAGGCAGGTAGCCTAGCGTTAAGAGCCAGTAACTGAAAGGCAGGTAGCCTAGCATTAAGAGCCAGTAACTGAAATGTCGCTGGTTTGAATCCCCGAGCCGACTAGGTGAAAAATCTGCCAATGTGCCCTTGAGCAAGGCACTTCACCCTAATTGCCCTATGTTGCTCTGCATGAGAGCGTCTGCTAAACGGTTAAATATAACACCTATGGAATTTAACAATATAGTATGGCTAACAAGAATACAAAAAAAACCTGTAATGTAACATTTAGATGGAGAACTCCTTCCTTCTGTCACTACAGATTTAGATGGATAACTCCTTCCTTCTGTCACTACAGATTTAGATGGAGAACTCCTTCCTTCTGTCACTACAGATTTGGATGGAGAACTGCTTCCTTCTGTCACTACAGATTTAGATGGAGAACTCCTTCCTTCTGTCACTACATATTTAGATGGATAACTCCTTCCTTCTGTCACTACAGATTTAGATGGAGAACTCCTTCCTTCTGTCACTACAGATTTAGATGGAGAACTCCTTCCTTCTGTCACTACAGATTTAGATGGAGAACTCCTTCCTTCTGTCACTACAGATTTAGATGGATAACTCCTTCCTTCTGTCACTACAGATTTAGATGGAGAACTCCTTCCTTCTGTCACTACAGATTTAGATGGAGAACTCCTTCCTTCTGTCACTACAGATTTAGATGGAGAACTCCTTCCTTCTGTCACTACAGATTTAGATGGAGAACTCCTTCCTTCTGTCACTACAGATTTAGATGGAGAACTCCTTCCTTCTGTCACTACAGATTTAGATGGATAACTCCTTCCTTCTGTCACTACAGATTTGGATGGAGAACTGCTTCCTTCTGTCACTACAGATTTAGATGGAGAACTCCTTCCTTCTGTCACTACATATTTAGATGGATAACTCCTTCCTTCTGTCACTACAGATTTAGATGGAGAACTCCTTCCTTCTGTCACTACAGATTTAGATGGAGAACTCCTTCCTTCTGTCACTACAGATTTAGATGGAGAACTCCTTCCTTCTGTCACTACAGATTTAGATGGATAACTCCTTCCTTCTGTCACTACAGATTTAGATGGATAACTCCTTCCTTCTGTCACTACAGATTTAGATGGAGAACTCCTTCCTTCTGTCACTACAGATTTAGATGGAGAACTCCTTCCTTCTGTCACTACAGATTTAGATGGATAACTCCTTCCTTCTGTCACTACAGATTTAGATGGATAACTCCTTCCTTCTGTCACTACAGATTTAGATGGAGAACTCCTTCCTTCTGTCACTACAGATTTAGATGGAGAACTCCTTCCTTCTGTCACTACAGATTTAGATGGAGAACTCCTTCCTTCTGTCACTACAGATTTAGATGGAGAACTCCTTCCTTCTGTCACTACAGATTTAGATGGATAACTCCTTCCTTCTGTCACTACAGATTTAGATGGATAACTCCTTCCTTCTGTCACTACAGATTTAGATGGAGAACTCCTTCCTTCTGTCACTACAGATTTAGATGGAGAACTCCTTCCTTCTGTCACTACAGATTTAGATGGAGAACTCCTTCCTTCTGTCACTACAGATTTAGATGGATAACTCCTTCCTTCTGTCACTACAGATTTAGATGGATAACTCCTTCCTTCTGTCACTACAGATTTGGGTAAAACAGCTTTTCATTTCTTTGCACCTCACTTATGGAACAATCTTCAAAATACCGTCCAGTTTGATGCATGGGGGCCTTTCGGTCCATTCAGATTGTTAGTAGAGGACCTCTTCACTGAGGAATGTGGTTGTTTTTTATCATGTTTTTTTTTTATCATGGTGTTTTTTATCATGGTGTTTTTTATCATGGTGTTTTTTCATGGTATTTTTCTTTTTGTTTCCTGCCTTGATTGTAGCATCTGTCTCTCTAACTTGTATTGTGTGATTGCAGTAATTCATTTTATTGTGTAATTGCTGTAATTACTTTTGTGTAATTGCTGTATTTCCTTGAATTTGTGTAATTGCTGTAATTACTTTTATTGTGTAATTGCTGTAATTACTTGTAGTGTAATTGCTGTAATTACTTTTATTGTGTAATTGCTGTAATTACTTTTATTGTGTTCTTGCTTGGTCTTGTCATGCAGGTCTCCATTTAAAATGACCTTGGTCTCAATCAGACTACCTTGCCTTAAATAAAGGTTAAAGGTGCAATATGTAACTTTTTGGGTGACCCGACCAAATTCCTATAGAAATGTAAGATCTGGCATTCAAAGCAAGTCTAGGAAGCGGTAGATCTGTTCTATGTGCGCTATTTCTTTGCTTCCCGGTCTTAAGTTTCGGTTTTGCGTCTTTTAATTTCGGTTTTGTACACCAGTTGAAAATACAATATTTTTGTTTATGGAAAATATATTTCATATCGGTTTTGATGATACAATGATTCTCTACACTATACTTGCTTGTTTTGTCACATAAACTGAAATAACGTGAACAATTAGAATTTTAGCAACCAGCAACTGGCAGAGCGATTTTTGCAAAACATATGATGTTTTGATTTAGTATCAAGGCGATTGGATTTGTCTCGTTTCCACAAGAGCTACTGTATCTGTGTTATATCAATAAAATAATATGTATCTGTAACAACAAGGGCCATGACTGATATCTTGGTTGGCTATACTCGCTACAGCAGTAATGGTCAGATATGAACACGAACCAGCTTATTGAGATTGAACTAAATTGTTTTTGCAGGGCAAGACGTTTGGGGGGGGGGGGGAATAAATAAACCACTATGAAACAACATGTTAAAATATACACTGAGTGGACAAAACACACAAAGCCCCCTCCTGCTTTACAGTATATACTCAGATACAGAAAATACATACAGTATTTGTTCAGATCTTGAAGATTCTCCTCTTCAATAGTAATATAATCAATTCTACCAGTAACTTACCTAGGGTCAAAGGTCACTGGTCCATCACTAAAATGTATAGGATGATGCATAGAGAAGTCACTCTTCATGGACAGATGACTGGGTACTGGAGAGACTGATCTCAGAGTTTGGTTGGAGATTCTGGAAAACATAATAAATCCCCATGAAACTACATTGTAAAATATATCAAAACTATATTTCAATAGATAAAATACATTACATGAAGCAATAAAATATATGCCATTACATAAAGCAAAAAACATACACTGAGTATACAAAACATTAAGAACACCTTCCTAATATTGAGTTGCACCTCCCCTCTCTTTTGCCCTCAGAACAGCCTCAACTCGTCGGGGAATGGACTCTACAAGGTGTCGAAAGCGTCCCACAGGGATGCTGGCCCATGTTGACTCCAATGCGTCCCACAGTTGTGTCAAAATGGCTGGATGTCCTTTGGGTAGTGGACCATTCTTGATACACACAGGAAACTTTTGAGCGTGAACAACCCAGCAGCGTTGCAGTTCTTGACAAAAACCTGTGTGCCTGGTACCTACTACCATACCCCGTTCAAAGGCACTTAAATCTTTTGTTTTGCCTATTCACCATCTGAATGGCACATTTACACAATCCATGTCTCAATTGTCTCAAGGCTTAAAAATCCTTCATTAACCTCTCTCCTCCCCTTCATCTACACTGATTGAAGTTGATTTAACAACTTACATAAATAAGAGATCATATCTTTCACCTGGATTCACCTTATCAATCTATGTCATGGAAAAAGCAGGTGTTCATAATGTTTTGTACACTCAGTGTATTGAAATATATTACATAAACAACTAATTATAAGCAGATGCTTTACAGTATATACTCAGATACACAAAATACATCTTGTTTCAGATCTTGGAGATTCTCATCTTCAATAGTAATATGATACATTTTTACCTAGGGTCAAAGGTCACTGGTCCATCACTAAAATGTATAGGATGATGCATAGAGAAGTCACTCTTCATGGACAGATGACTGTGTACTGGAGAGACTGATCTCAGAGTTTGGTTGGAGATTCTGGAAAACATAATAAATCCCCATGAAACTACATTTTAAAATATATCAAAACTATATTTCAAGAGAT
This sequence comes from Coregonus lavaretus, assembly GCF_964263955.1. Classification (NCBI taxonomy): domain Eukaryota; kingdom Metazoa; phylum Chordata; class Actinopteri; order Salmoniformes; family Salmonidae; genus Coregonus; species Coregonus lavaretus. The sequence continues at coordinate 91,197 of NW_028164325.1, read as the reverse complement.
AAAATACATTACATGAAGCAATAAAATATATGCCATTACATAAAGCAAAAAACATACACTGAGTATACAAAACATTAAGAACACCTTCCTAATATTGAGTTGCACCTCCCCTCTCTTTTGCCCTCAGAACAGCCTCAACTCGACAAAGCATGGACTCTACAAGGTGTCGAAAGCGTCCCACAGGGATGCTGGCCCATGTTGACTCCAGTGCGTCCCACAGTTGTGTCAAAATGGCTGGATGTCCTTTGGGTAGTGGACCATTCTTGATACACACAGGAAACTTTTGAGCGTGAACAACCCAGTAGCGTTGCAGTTCTTGACAAAAACCTGTGTGCCTGGTACCTACTACCATACCCCGTTCAAAGACACTTAAATATTTTGTCTTGCCTATTCACCATCTGAATGGCACATTTACACAATCCATGTCTCAATTGTCTCAAGGCTTAAAAATCCTTCATTAACCTGTCTCCTCCCCTTCATCTACACTGATTGAAGTTTATTTAACAAGTTACATAAATAAGAGATCATATCTTTCACCTGGATTCATCTCATCAATCTATGTCACGGAAAAAGCAGGTGTTCATAATGTTTTGTACACTCAGTGTATTAAAATATATGACATAAACAACTAATTATAAGCAGATGCTTTACAGTATATACTCAGATACACAACATACATCTGGTTTCAGATCTAGAAGATTCTCCTCTTCAATAGTAATATCATCAACTCTGACCAGTAACTTACCTAGGGTCAAAGGTCACTGGTCCATCACTAAAATGTATAGGACGTTCCATAGAGAAGTCACTCTTCATGGACAGATGACTGGGTACTGGAGAGACTGATCTCAGAGTTTGGTTGGAGATTCTGGAAAACATAAATCCCCATGAAACTACATTTAAAAATATATCAAAACTATATTTCAATAGATAAAATACATTACATGAAGCAATAAAATATATGCCATTACATAAAGCAAAAAACATACACTGAGTATACAAAACATTAAGAACACCTTCCTAATATTGAGTTGCACCTCCCCTCTCTTTTGCCCTCAGAACAGCCTCAACTCGTCGGGGCATGGACTCTACAAGGTGTCGAAAGCGTCCCAAAGGGATGCTGGCCCATGTTGACTCCAATGCGTCCCACAGTTGTGTCAAAATGGCTGGATGTCCTTTGGGTAGTGGACCATTCTTGATACACACAGGAAACTTTTGAGCGTGAACAACCCAGCAGCGTTGCAGTTCTTGACAAAAACCTGTGTGCCTGGTACCTACTACCATACCCCGTTCAAAGACACTTAAATATTTTGTCTTGCCTATTCACCATCTGAATGGCACATTTACACAATCCATGTCTCAATTGTCTCAAGGCTTAAAAATCCTTCATTAACCTCTCTCCTCCCCTTCATCTACACTGATTGAAGTTGATTTCACAAGTTACATAAATAAGAGATCATATCTTTCACCTGGATTCACCTGTCAATCTATGTCATGGAAAAAGCATGTGTTCATAATGTTTTGTACACTCAGTGTACATAAAGCATTAAAATATATGCCATTACATAAAGCATTAAATTATGTGACATTACACAAAGCATTTAAATATCTGCCATTACATAAAGCAACAAACAAACAGTGTAAAAAAACATTAAGAACACCCTCCTAATATTGAGCCTCCTGATTCACTTCCTCATCTCAGTTCCACTTTAATCCTTAAGAGTCTATTCATGCACATACTTTATAATATGTCCATATATAGTTATAATCTGTTCTAGGAACATCTACCCAAAATATTACACCTTCTTTATTACTTCACCAAACAGACACTACATGATCAAAAGTATGTGGACAACATCTCATTACACCTACTGGTCCAACATCTCATTACACCTGCTGGTCCAACATCTCATTACACCTGCTGGTCCAACATCTCATTACACCTGCTGGTCCAACATCTCATTACACCTGCTGGTCCAACATCTCATTACACCTGCTGGTCCAACATCTCATTACACCTGCTGGTCCAACATCTCATTACACCTGCTGGTCCAACATCTCATTACACCTGCTGGCCAACATCTCATTACACCTGCTGGTCCAACATCTCATTACACTTGATGCTCCAACATCTCATTACACCTCCTGGTCCAACATCTCATTACACCTGCTGGTCCAACATCTCATTACACCTGCTGGTCCAACATCTCATTACACCTGCTGGTCCAACATCTCATTACACCTGCTGGCCAACATCTCATTACACCTGCTGGTCCAACATCTCATTACACCTGCTGGTCCAACATCTCATTCCAAAATCATGGCCATTAATATGGAGTTGGTTCCCCCTTTGCTGCTATACCAGCCTCCACTCTTCTGGGAAGGCTTTCCACTAGATGTTGGAACATTGCTGCGGGGACTTGCTTCCATTCAGCAACAAGAGAATTAGTGAGGTCGGGCACTGATGTTGGGCGATTAGGCCTGGCTCGCAGTAGGCATTCCAAAGGTGTTCGATGGGGTTGAGGTCAGGGCTCTGTGCAGGCCAGTCAAGTTCTTCCAGTTCAAACCATTTCTGTATGGACCTTGCTTTGTGCACATAATCGTCTAGAATGTCATTGTATGCGGTAGCGTTAGATTTCCCTTCACTGGAACTAAGGGGCCTAGCCCGAACCACGAAAAACAGCCCCAGACCATTATTCCTCCTCCACCAAACTTTACAGTTGGCACTATGCATTAGGGCAGGTAGCGTTCTCCTGGCATCCGCCAAACCCAGATTGGTCCGTCGGACTGCCAGATGGTGAAGCGTGATCAAGTGTGATCGTGTTTCCACTGCTCCAGAGTCCAATGGCGGCGAGCTTGTTGGAAATGTTGCATCCTATGACCGTGCCACGTTGAAAGTCACTGTGCTCTTCAGTAAAGCCATTCTACTGCTAATGTTTGTCTATGGAGATTGCATGGCGGTGTGCTCGATTTTATACACCTGTCAGCAACGGGTGCGACTGAAATAGCCGAATCCACTAATTTGATGGGGTGTCCACATACTTTTGTATATATAGTGTATGTGTAAAAATAAATACATATATACAGTACCAGTCAAAGGTTTGGACACACCTACTCATTTAAGGGTTTTTCTTAATTTTTACTATTTTCTACATTGTAGAATAATAGTGAAGACATCAAAACTATGAAATAACACATATGGAATCATGTAGTAACCAAAAAAGTGTTAAACAAATCAAAAAATATTTTATATTTGAGACTCTTCAAAGTAGCCACCCTTTGCCTTGATGACAGCTTTGCACACTCTTGTTGTAACACAATGATATTAACTGGATGTGGTCCCTGTTCACATGGATGTTGGTGATTTATCTCTCTGTGTTTCTGGGCTGCTGCTATGGACAACGTGTTAGGGATGTGTTTAGGATGTAGTGTTGGTGATTTATCTCTCTGTGTTTCTGGGCTGCTGCTATGGACAACGTGTTAGGGATGTGTTTAGGATGTAGTGTTGGTGATTTATCTCTCTGTGTGTGATGCTCTGTGGTAGGTGTTTAGTGTGTGATGCTCTTGAGCAATTTCCAAACGCCTGAAGGTACCACGTTCATCTGTACAAACAATAGTACGCAAGTATAAACACCATGGGACCACACAGCTGTCATACCGCTCAGGAAGGAGATGCGTCCTGTCTCCTAGAGATGAACGTACTTTGGTGCGAAAAGTGAAAATCAATCCCAGAACAACAGCAAAGGACCTTGTGAAGATGCTGGAGGAAACAGGTACAAAAGTATCTATATCCACAGTAAAACGAGTCCTATATCGACATAACCTGAAAGGCCGCTCAGCAAGGAAGAAGCCACTGCTCCAAAACCGCCATAAAAAAGCCAGACTACGGTTTGCATCTGCACATGGGGACGAAGATCATACTTTTTGGAGAAATGTCCTCTGGTCTGATGAAACAAAAATAGAACTGTTTGGCCATAATGACCATCGTTATGTTTGGAGGAAAAGGGGGGTTGCTTGCAAGCCGAAGAACACCATCCCAACCGTGAAGCACAGGGGTGGCAGCATTATGCTGTTGGGGTGCTTTGCTGCAGGCGGGACTGGTGCACTTCACAAAATAGATGGCATCATGAGGAATGAAAATTATGTGGATATATTGAAGCAACATCTCAAGACATCAGTCAGGAAGTTAAAGCTTGGTCACAAATGGGTCTTCCAAATGGACAATGACCCCAAGCATACTTCCAAAGTTGTGGCAAAATGGCTTAAGGACAACAAAGTCAAGGTATTGGAGTGGCCATCACAAAGCCCTGACCTCAATCCTATGGAAAATGTGTGGGCAGAACTGAAAAAGTGTATGCGAGCAAGGAGGCCTACAAACCTGACTCAGTTACACCAGCTCTGTCAGGAGGAATGGGCCAAAATTCACCCAACTTACTGTGGGAAGCTTGTGGAAGGCTACCCTAAACGTTTGACCCAAGTTAAACAATTTAAAGGCAACGCTACCAAATACTAATTGAGTGTATGTAAACTTCTGACCCACTGGGAATGTGATGAAAGACATTTCACATTCTTAAAATTACATTTTTACATTTAAGTCATTTAGCAGACGCTCTTATCCAGAGCGACTTACAGGAGCAATTAGGGTTAAGTGCCTTGCTTAAGGGCACATCGACAGATTTTTCACCTAGTCGGCTCGGGGATTAGAACCAGCGACCTTTCGGTTACTGGCACAACGCTCTTACCCACTAAGCTACCTGCCGCCCCATAAAGTGGTGATCCTAACTGACCTAAGACAGGGAATTCTTACTAGGATTAAATGTCAGGAATTGTGAAAAACTGAGTTTAAATGTATTTGGCTAAGGTGTATGTAAACTTCCGACTTCAACTGTAGATTGTAATATGGCTTTTTCTGGCTTGTCTTCCCCAGTGATTTGACCCACGCACTCCTACTGCTTATTATGTGACTTGTTAAGCGCATTTCTAATCCTGAAACTTTTCAGGCTTGCCATAACAAAGGGGTTGAATACTTACTGATTCAAGACATTTCAGCTTTTTATTTTTAATTACATTTGTAAAGACTTTGTAAAACATAATTCCATTTTGACATTATGGGGTATTGTGTGTAGGCCAGTGACCAAATACATCTGAATTGTATGCATTTTAAATTCAGGCTTTAAAATAACAAAATGTGGAAAAAGTCAAGGGGTGTGAATACTTTCTGAAGGCACTTTATATACCTAAAATTCGGCAAATTGAGAGCTCTCCACTAAAGTTTTACAAACAATAAAAACCTTGGGGTGCCCGAAAATATTATTAAAAAGTTTGGTCCTTGGACACAGAGGGGTTAAACACTAAAGTTACCGTCCATCTAGTGAAGAGAGGAGAACCGGACAGAGGGAGCGTAGGCCAGCATCCGTCAACGAGAGAGGGAGAAGCCCTCCACGGTATTTAACAGGTGGAAGAAACAACCAGGGAGCTCCATCGGTCCACAAGAAATGCAGGCAGCCGGTGTTGATGTAGTGGTAGCTAGGATAACTAGCATGCTGCTGGTAGAGTAGTTAGCTTAGCTAGCTGTACCGACTAGCTTGGATAGCTAGCAGGTCGTTCGTCTGTCCCTCGAGGATGATGATGAATCCGGTGAACCACACAATTAAACAAGACTAGCGAGTGAAAAGGATCTGGCAACACTCATACTGTCACTGACCATTACGCAAAAAGCAAATTGAACAATAAACTTCGGTGTCTCAACACTGTAACGAACTCCGTCGTTATTTCCCAACATCACCTCAGACCACTCTGCGCGTAACTGGACAATATGCTTGGCGCCAAACCGTACGTGGACGCGGACAGTTCTGTACGGGGACGCGGACAGTTCCAGAACGCGGACATGAGCACTGCCACACAATAAACTAAACCCAGTCTTTAAAGTCGGGTACATTAGTAATATTCTTTTTTTATTATGTCAAACAAAAATTATTCGTTTTTTAAAACAATATTTTGAGATCTGGGCACGTATCCAAAAAGTGTCTCAGAGTAGAAAATTGGTCCTCTCTCTCCCCAGACAGACTAATTTTAGACCACTAACCCCTAAACAGAGATACAGCATGTTGGTTGTGGTTAACACAGTGACAACTAATTCTTGAATGTACATCTGCCGCACTCTCAGAGAAATAAGTAGCACTGCTAGGTTTTACACAGTCAAATGTAACAAATAACTACATTTTTTATAAAGAACTGTACACATGATACATTTGTAACATCAATATAAAAAATTGTTTAAAAAAATAAATCCAGTAATATGAGATCTGTATGTAAAACATTTACCTTTGAATTTAGCAGATGTTTTTGTCCAGGGCCTGGTATCCCAAAAGCATCTTAAGGCTAAGTTCATCGTTAGAACCTTCATAGGAGCATTGTAAAATCTCTGAGCTGTTCCCCAAAACCATCGTTATTAACGTTGCACTTGAAAACGCTCATATTCTAACACCTGCCTCAGACCACTTGTAGAACAGCTGAGTGCGTCGATAGATGCTTTTTTGCCCTCCCGCGTCACTTTATACACAGAAGATCTCCGCTAAACATAGAATCACATGGTTTATCCGTCTCTTTGTGACCGCAGATAAATTCAGAACAAAGTTGACTACAAATACAAAGTTGCAAATGTCTTTGCAATTGATGCAAACAAGCGACGTATAAAATTATGCTTAGTTCAAATTGATTAGTTCAAATTGACAGATTAATTTATTTAACTAATTTTGAGGTAGGAAGTGCTTCTGTTACCAAGTAACCTGCTGGAATAGGCTACTGAGGATGGGGTCGTAATTTCAATCACTGAATCAAATATTAATAATATGGATATGAACTGATTAGGACAATGCTTGTCAACAACAGCCAGGTAATTTCTTTTTTACCTGTTGCCTAATCTCTCTCTCTCTCTCTCTTACCTGTTGCCTTCTCTCTCTCTCTCTCTCTCTCTCTCTCTCTCTCTCTCTCTCTCTCTCTCTTACCTGTTGCCTTTCTCTCTCTCTCTCTCACACACACACACACACACACACACACACACACACACACACACACACACACACACACACACACACACACACACACACACCTGCTGTCTCAACCTCTGAATGCTCGACTATGAAAAGCCAACTGACATTTACTCCGGAGATGCTGACCTGTTGCACCCTCTATAACCACTGTGATTATTATTTGACCCTTGCTGGTCGTCTATGAACATTTGAATATTTTGAAGAACGATCTGGCCTTAATGGCCATGTACTGTTATAATCTCCCCCCAGAACAGCCAGAAGAGGACTGGCCACCCCTCAGAGCCTGGTTCCTCTCTAGGTTTCTTCCTAGGTTCCTGCCTTTCTAGGGAGTTTTTCCTAGCCACAGTGCTTCAACATCCGAACATGCGCTGTTCGGCACGAGATGACCGTTAGAGCCAATGACCTTCAAATCAAATTGTATTTCTCACATGCGCTGAATACAACAGGTGTACACTTTACCGTGAAATGCTTACTAACGAGCCCTTTCCCAACAATGCAGTTAAAACGTAAGAAAAATTAGCTAAATAAAAAAAGGAAATAGTAACATAATGATATAACAATAGTGAGGCTATAAGGAGTACCAGTACTGAGTCAATGTGCAGGGGTACCAGGTAGTTGAGGTAATAACTAGACTATATACAAGGAGTACCAGTACTGAGTCAATGTCCAGGGGTACCAGGTAGTTGAGGTAATAACTAGACTATATACAAGGAGTACCAGTACTGAGTCAATGTGCAGGGGTACCAGGTAGTTGAGGTAATAACTAGACTATATACAAGGAGTACCAGTACTGAGTCAATGTCCAGGGGTACCAGGTAGTTGAGGTAATAACTAGACTATATACAAGGAGTACCAGTACTGAGTCAATGTGTACGGGTACCAGGTAGTTGAGGTAATAACTAGACTATATACAAGGAGTACCAGTACTGAGTCAATGTGCAGGGGTACCAGGTAGTTGAGGTAATAACTAGACTATATACAAGGAGTACCAGTACCGAGTCAATGTGCAGGGGTACCAGGTAGTTGAGGTAATTGAGGTAATATGTACATGTAGGTAGGGGTAAAAGTGACTAGAAAATCAGGATAGAGATTACATCTCCTCATCCAGGGAGTGCACACACACTCACTGACAAGCACACACACACACACACACACACACACACACAGGGAAGGAATGTTGTGTTTGTTTAATATTGTTTTAGGACTATGAAAATTGAAAAAAGGATTAGCCTATGGATTATGAAAACAATAAAAATAAATGGGAAAATGGGAGAGGAGAAATGACTAGAGACAGTGTTGTTTAACTCACTGACCATGACCCATGAGTTCTTCTTACCTTTGTTCAGTAGAAATGTCTCCCTCTCTAAACTCTATAAAACGACCCATAGACCAGTCACTCTTCATGGACACACAGCTGGGTACAGGGGAGGCTGGTCTCTCCTGCTTGATTGGGCTTCAACACAACAGAGACAAACATTACGTCTCTCATCTACTCTGAGCTCAGATGGGGAAACATAACAAGAGATTCATTCCAAAACGCTATATATCCATATTCAGGAATGTTGGTAAATTAGCTTCTATTGTTTAAATAAATTATGAAACCACTACAAGGCTTTATAAAGTGTTTTACACTTAAACATTTCAGACTTGATTTTCCTAATGAAAAATGTACCAACCCCTACAACACATTTCCATTAATTATAATCCACATAATAATGCACATTTGCTGTTCTTGCAGGATTATTTTCCTGCTGTGAGAAACTGGGTCAAATTAAGATGTCATCTGTAAATGCATTAATCTTATAATAGCTAGGTGAGACAACCACATATCACAGTCAAATATAAAGGACACGAACATTACATTCCAGCTAAACAATGGATATATAGCGTTTTGCATAAAAAATAATAATTTTCATACACATCTACAATCTAGAACAGTTATATTGAAGACCCATAAGCAATAATTTCTGATGAAAAAACACAAATGTGATTTTTTTTTGTATATAGCGTTTTGGAATATAAATTCTTAAACAATTTTGTCAGCTCACCTCTTAGCTTTGGTGTCATGTCCCCCAGAGAGATTCATTTTAGAGGCAGGGCCCCCCTCCTCTCTCTCCCCAGAGAGACTCATTTTAGAGCACTGACCCCTAAACAGAGATCCAGCGTGTTGGTTGTCTTTAACACAGTGACAACTAATTTGAATGTCAATTGTTCTCTTTGATTCATTATCTCTTCGAAATAAAACAGTTTACTAACAGACACATCCAAACAGTCAGGTGATGTAATGCAATTACTTTTTCTAGCACAATGACTCCTCCACCAGGCCTGAAAACTAGGCCAAAACATAGCCCCTGATAGTCCTACATCTTATTTCAGACAGCCTCCAGTAGCCTGGGCAAGATGTAGGCAAGATGTAAGCTGAATGATTTAGCAGCTTGCTTAGTTCAAATTGACAGATGAATTTATTTAACATGAATAGCAAGACGATGTTGAGGTAGGAAGTGCTTCTGTTGCCCAGTAGCCTGCTGGAATAGGCTACTGAGGATGGGGTCGTAATTTCAATCTCTGAATGAAATATTAATAATATGGATATGAACTGAATAGGTCCATGCTTGTCAACAACAGCCAGGTTATTTTTATACCTGTAGCCTAATCTGGCTGACTGTTACCTTCAATCTAATGCATTCTAACATCTGATCAGCAATTGAAATAGAACTGTGACCATGGTGACACTTGATAACTTCCAATTGAATTAACTAAACACGGCCATTATTAATTACATAATAACACGAGGCTACAACAACAATAAACTGAAGTTATAGGCTTACTTTAATGACAATGATAATAGCCTACCTCATAACATGTGGGCCTACTGATTAGTTTCCACTTTGAAAACTGCTGTCTGTCAGCAACTCTGCTCAAGTAGCAGTTCTACTAACTAGTAATATCTCATTCCAGGTATTCATTCTTACTCTGTCCTTTAGAATAGATTATTGTTCAGAAATACTTAGAAATACTCACTTTATTTTTTAGTTCTCTCCATAACGTGTTTTCTGCTCTGTCGTCTCAAAATGGATCCTGTACAAAATAACACATTTACTTTCTGTTTCATCTCAGCCATCTCCCCACCCTGATAATAAAGTGTTTTATTGTTATCTTCCACTAGATGGCAGTAAACACCTGCTGTAACTAGACTTTACAACAGTAAGTGTTCTGTTTCTTGGTCCTGGTGACTCCTGGGAAGTGTCCCAGAGGAGGAGTGCTGACCTAGGATCAGGTCCCCCTGTCCATGTAATCTTATTCATTATGATTGTTTTGTCTCATGTCTCTTTATATTAATATACCCTGGGGACCATGTAGCTGGATTGAAATCACCTTGTTTTATAACCTTCTTTGTTGCTCAGTGGTACTTCAATTGGCCGGACCATGCCCAATTCTTTCACACAGTAATGCTCCAGCATCCACTCAGAGCTTATGCATCTAATGCATTCCTCAAATACTGCAGAGTTGTTAAGCAAGTCCCTGAGATCGTCATGTTCAACCACGTTTATTTGCTTTTTTGTAAGATGAAACCTGAGGGGATCACTGTAGTGTGTCATAAATGCATCAAAAATGGTTCTGAGGTCCTCAACAATGCTATTCTATACCGTAGCTGGGATGCAGTGTTCTTCACTGATGTTCTAAATAAAAAGACAGATCGTTTTTGAGACCTTCAATTAGCTGCTCAGTGTTGATCTCTGTGGCTTGAACATATTCAGCCTCTGGCAGACCTTCTACATCGCTCATGTCATCTTCAATGGGATCAGTCCCAGTCTCAAATTCATCATGAGGGCAATTGTCATCTAAGTTGGCGCTTAAAAGCTCTGTGGTTTTGGTAGATGTGAGACCGATAGACACTGAAACATCTATTTGTTTTCCCACACCCATTAAGTCCACAGGTAATTAGAAAATGTGGTTCATGCTGGTGATAGAGGCCAATGTGTGAGTAGTTTGGACACAGAGAAAGAATGCTCGTTGCAAAGTGGACAATTGAAGAGAGTTGGCATTCTTCAGAAAGATTGTGAACCTTGGAATGATGGGATGGAATCATGGAGATCATTGGTACTCAGCCAATTGCAGACATCATCAAGGGACCAGTCTTCCACAGCCACACTCAAATTAAAGTTGACACATAGCGCAAAAGTGAAATGTATTAGTGATGGGGCTAAAACAAAACCTATCCCACTCTTTCCAGACAACCACCTTTCCTCCTAATTTGTATTTATGGTTGTTCCATAACGAAGCAGAGCTTGTCAGGAAAGGTGAGGATGTCTGTCTCTTATAATAAGGGATTCTGCAGTCCCACATTTAAGTGTTGACTCAGATAATATGATGCTCCAAATGGGGCATTAAGTTCTTCTTCCATGTCAACCCAAATTGGCCTATTAGAGTTCTCAATAAAGAGCCTATTTGGGCAGTTATAAAGGCTTCTTGCTATAATTACATGTTAGGGAGCTTTAATCCTCCCTTCTAAATTTTTACCTGTAATCTAGCTTGGTTCATCCTGGCCCTTTTAATAGTCCAAATGAATCATTTTGTCTATGGTGTTAAAGGTGTAGGCAGGTATGGACAGTGGAAACATGCTGATGATGTAATTCAGTTTAGGAGCTTTAACCATCTTTATAACATGTGGCCTACCCCACAATGAGATTTATAGCTGTGTTCAAACACTGTATTGATTGATTGATTGATTGACTGCAAATACATTCATTCACCATTCAGTTAGTGTTGGAAAAGATGAAGGAATGACATAAAACACACTATAATCAAACTGTATTGATTGATTGATTCACTGTAAATACATTCATTCACTATTCAGTTAGTATTGGATTGACAAAGGAGTAACACAGAACACACTATAATCACACTGTAAATACATCCAAATACTTTATAGAGGCTAACCTGTTAGTAGATCCATAGTGAGCTTTAAACATTGTCTTGCTTTGGTCTGAAATACAGAGGACAGAACAATCCGCCCCAATACACCAACCTGAAAGACATCAGTTAGACACAAACACAACATAAACAACATGAATATTCAATATCAAATGCATCTAACTAATCTGATCTGCTTTATGTATTCTTCTTTTCGTCAAGTCGATCATAATCTACATTGGGTCATCTGTGTGTGTGTGTGTGTGTGTGTGTGTGTGTGTGTGTGTGTGTGTGTGTGTCTTACCTGTTCGTGGTGGTTGATACATTTCTCTATCAGAGCTCACAGCTTCCAAACTCTCCACCACTTAACTGGACAGGGGCAGGATTAGCCAGGTACTAAAGGGAGGAGGATGGAAGGAGATGGTGAGAAAGTATATAATGGGTTTAAATTACTACAATTTCTCAATATTGAGTCTAGCTAGCTAAAGTTAGCTAACGTTACAGTAACTTTAACTAGCTAGCTACTGTAGCTAACGTTAGCTAAAACGTACCAACATTTATACAACAATTACCAGCTAACATTACAGGCTATGTAGCTTGGCTAGCTAATGAAAAACCAAGAGTACATTACATGATGTATTGTTTTTTAGTAATTTGATAGTAGTTTGATGAATTATTATCTTAGCTAGCGAATAGCTAAGGTTCACTCACCTTTCACGTCAATCCGTTGCAAGTCATCTCTTATTGGTCGCGTCTCTCCAACCATCCGCACGCTTCCCGCTTCCAGTTGTCTTTTGACCAACGGTCTCAATTTGAATTCTACGCTCGAGCGCCCTTTACTCACGAGGGCGCTGCTGGTTCCAAAACGAACCCCTCTTTTGAAAAGGCTTCTTCAAAGAACCCCTGAAGTCTACAACAGTTCAACAACGAGCTGATGGCAGAGTATAGGCTTGTAAATTCATCTTAAGGTATATTTTTTAACCTTATATTATCCTAAAGGATCCTACAGGAAGCTTTTCTTTTAAGAGTGTAGTTCACGTTTACTCATTTATCTGCAAAACCATGCCTTCCGAGTTGTAAAGGGGTGGCCAGCAACATAATTCGTTTTAAAAGTCTACCATGACAACAACTATCCCATTGACTATATCCAGTAATAGTTTCTTATTTTTCTAGTTAAGATCTCACAACACAGTTACGCTGCTACAATTAAGGCATAAGCCATAAGTATATATCATTTGAAAATGCAAACAAAATTGGCTTGAATTTGTCGTGTAATAACAATTTAAAAAAACACCAAAAAGGTCAATACTAATAATTCATCATAAAATGTTTGTCCTCTGTAGTTGCGAGTCTTAATTTTTTTGCTGAAATCCATACTTTTTCATTAAACGTTAATCAAATACAAACACCAACATTTTCCTCCTTTTTGTTTCTCGAAGGTGGAAACTGAGTGCATGTGTCAATTGAATATCCAATGACGTAGACCAAGGGCTCCAAATACTTGTTGTCCAATCAAATCACACAATCTACAGATGGGGCGTCAACCAAATACAACTTTATTGATTGGCACATTTTCTGTCCAGGGACACTGAGAAAAAAAAACCAGGAAAGATAAATCATAGAAATATATTTTTCTTTTACATATTACAATAATTGTATAGCCTAGGTTTCATTTACAAACAGACATTCACTACACATTCACTACATTTGTTTAATTATTCACTTAATTACTTATTATTTTCAGTAAACTCTTATTCTATAACATTTATTGTTTTAACATTTACACTGCTAGTTTTACACTTTATATTATATATATATATATGTCATTTATATAAATATAATATATAATGATCAATATATAACCATTTAATAGATATATAATGTACTATATATACACACACACACACACACACACACAGCTAAGGAGAAGAAGGTGAGATTGGCTGTTACACCAGCTAAGGTGAAGAAGGTGAGATTGGCTGTTACACCAGCTAATGAGGAGAAGGTGAGATTGGCTGTTACACCAGCTAAGGAGAAGAAGGTGAGATTGGCTGTTACACCAGCTAAGGAGGAGAAGTTGAGATTGGCTGTTACACCAGCTAAGGTGAAGAAGGTGAGATTGGCTGTTACACCAGCTAAGGTGAAGAAGGTGAGATTGTCTGTTACACCAGCTAAGGAGGAGAAGGTGAGATTGGCTGTTACACCAGCTAAGGAGAAGAAGGTGAGATTGGCTGTTACACCAGCTAAGGAGGAGAAGGTGAGATTGGCTGTTACACCAGCTAAGGTGAAGAAGGTGAGATTGTCTGGAAGACCAACAAAGTCCCCTGTCCCCGAGGTGAAGAGGACACCTCCAGTCTATGGGTCTGGTCCCCTTGCCAGGGTCAGATATTACCTGGATTGCCATCAATACCTCCATGCTTTGTTTATGAGGTCATACGTGAAGAAGTACAAAGAGGTCATCATCAAGAGGTAAGGTAGTAGAAGTATGTGATAAGAGTGATTGTTTTTTAGACTTGAGATTATAATTCAGTTGATATGCCATACCATATCTCTACAATGTAGAATCATAGGTTTGTGTGATTTCTATGTACTTTCAGAGAAAAGGAGTTAGTGCAGGAAAAAGATGGTCCCTTGTCCCAACCGGTGGAGACAGAGGTCTTTCAGACCTTTTCCTCGAGTGAGACTCTGGTGTGGGCAGAGGAGAAGGCACCTTTGATGACCACCTGTTAGAGGGCAACCCTTCCCCAGGCCAGAAACCTCAATGTAGACCTCACCAAAGGTAGAGAAATCACCACAATGTGAGGATTAACCCAATATCATGTTCACACTAGATGTCCAATATCAATCATTTCACAATTGACATGTTGTATATAGTTGTACCGTTTCTACAAGTAAATTAGTAAAGTAAGTACGCCTCTGACATGTAAGCCTTGTCTGAGACAAAAGACAAAACTAAGAGAAGAAACCTTCTAATGTCTCCTCTTTTCAGAGACGACTTTCAACGTAAGAAGCAGGACCTCCTTGACAGAGGGACATGGATGGTGCTGTCAATGGCCTTGTTCACCAGCAGGCAAAATAAAATGAAGTTTGTACCAACATGCCTGGAGATGGAGCTGTGGAGGGGAGGATGCTGTGAGAAGATATTCTTCACTCTGAACTCCATGGCCATCTGCCTATGTTCTGATGCCACTAGAGGACATGTTAACAGGTTGAGGGTCGGCAATGATACCCAGATCATGAAGTGGAAGAAACAGGCTGAGGTAAGTGTGAGTCTTAAACATATGTAAACACAATTTGTTTCAGCCTATTTCATAATTCTATTATTTCAAGGTGATTACACAGGCTGCCTTATTTATGAGTACAATGAGTGGTTATTACGTGTATGTCAGTAATCTCAATGTTAATTCCAGACTAAGATATTTAAGAGGAGACTGGCCTATTCACAGGAGGAAACTGTGATGTACGGAACGTTCTCAATGACCTGGGACAATGTCCAAGCATGTCCAAAATGTGTGGTCTAACATTATATTTATTATTGTGATAGTTCAGTAAAACAAGAATATATCTTCCAAATGGCATTTCCCATATACAGTGCATTCGGAAAGTATTCAGACCCCTTCCCTTTTTCCACATTTTGTTACGTTACAGCCTTATTCTAAAAATAAATAAAAAAAATAATATGATGAAGCGAAAACAGGTTTTTAGAAATGTTTGCAAATTTATTTAAAAAAAAACTGAAATGCCTTATTTACAGATGTATTCAGACCCTTTGCTTTGAGACTGGAAATTGAGCTCATGTGCATCCTGTTTCCATTGATCATCCTAGATATGTCTTTACAACCTAAATTGTATGGATACGTAATACATAAAAATTTACGCAAAAATAAAATGCAAAAATGCAAATGAAATGTTCTCGTTATTTGAAATGGGTGAATTATTGTCATGTATTATACCCCCTCTAACCCAGGGTCATGTATTATACCCCCTCTAACCCAGGGTCATGTATTATACCCCCTCTAACCCAGGGTCATGTATTATACCCCCTCTAACCCAGGGTCATGTATTATACCCCCTCTAACCCAGGGTCATTTATTATACCCCCTCTAACCCAGGGTCATGTATTATACCCCCTCTAACCCAGGGTCATGTATTATACCCCCTCTAACCCAGGGTCATGTATTATACCCCCTCTAACCCAGGGTCATGTATTATACCCACTCTAACCCAGGGTCATGTATTATACCCCCACTAACCCAGGGTCATGTATTATACCCCCTCTAACCCAGGGTCATGTATTATACCCCCTCTAACCCAGGGTCATGTATTATACCCCCTCTAACCCAGGGTCATGTATTATACCCCCTCTAACCCAGGGTCATGTATTATACCCCCTCTAACCCAGGGTCATGTATTATACCCCCTCTAACCCAGGGCCATGTATTATACCCCCTCTAACCCAGGGTCATGTATTATACCCCCTCTAACCCAGAGTCATGTATTATACCCCCTCTAACCCAGGGTCATGTATTATACCCCCTCTAACCCAGGGTCATGTATTATACCCCCTCTAACCCAGGGTCATGTATTATACCCCCTCTAACCCAGGGTCATGTATTATACCCCCTCTAACCCAGAGTCATGTATTATACCCCCTCTAACCCAGGGTCATGTATTATACCCCCTCTAACCCAGGGTCATGTATTATACCCCCTCTAACCCAGGGTCATGTATTATACCCCCTCTAACCCAGGGTCATGTATTATACCCCCTCTAACCGAAATATAGTTTTTTTCTATTCATCCCTTGTCACAGTTTCAGGCTGATCTATGTGACATGCAGGCACTTGCCGATAAAAATGATGGAGATCGATACATGCTAACGGTTATAGACGTTTTCCTCTAAAATAGCTTTTGTAAGGGTCTTAAAAAATAAGAGTGGGGCAGAGGAGACTCGGGCCTTTGACTCTATCTTGGAGGAAGGAGGAGCACCCAAGAAAGTACAGACTGACGGTGGTAAAGAATTTTTCAGAAACTCGTGAAGAAGGACAATATCGTGCATTTTGCTACAGGCTCGGATTTGAAAGCTTCAGTGGTCGAACGCTTTAACGGGACTTTGAAGGAGAGGATGGGGAAATGCTTTACGGCTCACAATAGTTCAAGATTTAGTAAAGGGGTATAACTACAGCTACTACAAGAGTGTCCGTATGAAGCCCTGTGAGGTGTCTTTGGATAACTCTTTTCATGTCTTTAAAAATATGTATGGGTTGATCCCCTTCACCGTAAGAAAGACATTGATTTTAAATTCATAGTTGGTTACTTGGTACGTATCTCCAAGTTGAGGGGTGTTTTTAGACAAAACATATGAGCAAGGTTACAGCAATGAGCTGTTCACAGTTACAGAATGTTCACCCCGTATACCTCCTGTCTACAAGTTAAAAGATGATGATGGGGAGCATATAGAGGGGTCCTTTTATGAGAAGGAACTCCAGAGGGTAAAGATGGGTAAAGACAAAGTCGTTCATGTGGAGAAGATTCTGGATCAAAAGAGAGAAAGAGGGGAAAAAATTGGTATTAGAGGAAGAGGTCGTGGAGGCAGGGGGCGTAAACTTAAACCCCAATGCATGATAAACACACTTCCATTCCAGTGTACACTGGAGTGCATCATGGAGCACAGTGGATTTTACCCGACTCTCCCCAGTAATTCGTCTGCAGATTTATATAGGAATAACACAAGTTTGGATTTTACAACCAATTTTCCAAAACCTATCGAGTTATCAGAGGCCTGGGAAGTAGGTCTCAGCGAGATTACATACCCCCATAGTTGGTATAATGTCAAGGAAAAAGACGGTGATTTTTATTTTTAAAGGATATCTGAACCCCCTAAACCTGTTCAGCTTAAAAAAAGGATTCTGTAGAACTGTAGAGAGGATGGTCTTTGAGATGAACGGCCTCCTAGCCCTGAATCATATGAAAATAGTGTTGACCTACAACCCTATTCAACAACGTGTATAAATCACAGGGGGTGATGAGCTAGCTATACAGACCAGTGGTCATTTATCCTCCATGTTGGGGACGACGCCCAATAAAGGGGTGGCTGTGACAGATAGATTATTCCCATACCCTGTGGATATACATGCAGGGCTTTACACCATGTTGGGGACGACGCCCAATAAAGGGGTGGCTGTGACAGATAGATTATTCCCATACCCTGTGGATATACATGCAGGGCTTTACACCATGTTGGGGACGACGCCCAATAAAGGGGTGGCTGTGACAGATAGATTATTCCCATACCCTGTGGATATACATGCAGGGCTTTACACCATGTTGGGGACGACGCCCAATAAAGGGGTGGCTGTGACAGATAGATTATTCCCATACCCTGAGGATATACATGCAGGGCTTTACACCATGTTTGTGCATACCGACATCATATCCTATCAAAGGGTAGGAGACAGTTATGTACCACTCCTGAGAACAGTTCATATAGATGGCAAGGATGGGGATGTAGTCAGTGTTAACTATGACAAGCCACACTACGTAACTGTAAGCAAGAAACATATTGAAAACATTCAGCTTGAGATCAAAACGGATCAGAACCAAAATATAGAGTTTACTTCTGGAAAAGTGATTGTAAAACTCCACTTTAGACCTGTCAAAGCTTCTCTACATATCTAATAAAAAACAAAAACAATATTAATAATAATAATAATAATAAAATATATATATTTCAATACAAAAACAAAATGGTTATGGTAGACAAATACCATCTCGATCCTAACCACTATGTATCATACTATGTTGATCAAGTGGGTAATGGATTTCCCGGTTATTATGGAACCCAGACCATGTATGGTTCGGGGATAGGGGGTATATATCATCACCTCTTTAGGATGGTTATACCCTTTATGAAGAGAGGCATTAGCATAGCCAAACTTCATTTAAAATCAGCAGCCAAAAACATAGTAAGTGAAGTGGTGGCTAATGCTATGACTAGACGTGGGTCATCAGATCCTGACCATCAAGAAGGATCAGGCCTCTGGGTAGAAGACGTATGTGCTCCCTTAAAAAGAGACCTCTGGGTATAAGACGTATGTCCTCCCTTAAAAAGAGACCTCTGGGTATAAGACGTATGTCCTCCCTTAAAAAGAGACCTCTGGGTAGAAGACGTATGCCCACCCTTAAAAAGCGGAGGTTAACCGCTGGAAGAAAGTCAGTAAGTCAAAGATGACGTAAAGTGAGGAGGTCTCGACCAAAAACTGCTAAAATATATACTCAGAAGCGTTTTCTAAAAGAACAATCAACATGTCTCTTTTACACCGCATGTCCTCTGAAGCTCTAAAGACAGAGCTACATCTTTTCACGGCCCCCTTAACCCAGTTTCCAATAGATAGGTCCTGTTATGTGGAGATAGCCCCACTCTCTGCCATTACAGACAATGGACCTATAGAGTTGTTCATCCCAGGCCATGGTGACAACTACCTGGACCTCAACAACACAGACAATGGACCTATTGAGTTGTTCATCCCAGGCCATGGTGACAACTACCTGGACCTCAACAACACAGACAATGGACCTATAGAGTTGTCCATCCCAGGCCATGGTGACAACTACCTGGACCTCAACAACACAGACAATGGACCTATAGAGTTGTTCACCCCAGGCCATGGTGACAACTACCTGGACCTCAACAACACAGACAATGGACCTATAGAGTTGTTCATCCCAGGCCATGGTGACAACTACCTGGACCTCAACAACACAGACAATGGACCTATAGAGTTGTCCATCCCAGGCCATGGTGACAACTACCTGGACCTCAACAACACAGACAATGGACCTATAGAGTTGTTCATCCCAGGCCATGGTGACAACTACCTGGACCTCAACAACACAGACAATGGACCTATAGAGTTGTTCATCCCAGGCCATGGTGACAACTTCCTGGACCTCAACAACACAGACAATGGACCTATAGAGTTGTTCATCCCAGGCCATGGTGACAACTTCCTGGACCTCAACAACACAGACAATGGACCTATAGAGTTGTTCACCCCAGGCCATGGTGACAACTACCTGGACCTCAACAACACAGACAATGGACCTATAAAGTTGTTCATCCCAGGCCATGGTGACAACTACCTGGACCTCAACAACACAGACAATGGACCTATAGAGTTGTTCATCCCAGGCCATAGTGACAACTACCTGGACCTCAACAACAGACAATGGACCTATAGAGTTGTTCATCACAGGCCATGGTGACAACTACCTGGACCTCAACAACACAGACAATGGACCTATAGAGTTGTTTACCCCAGGCCATGGTGACAACTACCTGGACCTCAACAACACAGACAATGGACCTATAGAGTTGTTCATCCCAGGCCATGGTGACAACTACCTGGACCTCAACAACACAGACAATGGACCTGTAGAGTTGTCCATCCCAGGCCATGGTGACAACTACCTGGACCTCAACAACACAGACAATGGACCTATAGAGTTGTCCATCCCAGGCCATGGTGACCACTACCTGGACCTCAACAACACAGACAATGGACCTATAGAGTTGTTCACCCCAGGCCATGGTGACAACTACCTGGACCTCAACAACACAGACAATGGACCTATAGAGTTGTCCATCCCAGGCCATGGTGACAACTACCTGGACCTCAACAACACCTTATTACCTTTGCGTCTCAGAGTGGCCTAAAGAGATGGGACCAATATTGCAAATGATGCCAAGGTGAGCCTCATTAATTACCCCTTGGCTACCATCTTCTCCCAAGTGGATGTGACTTTGGGTGAACGCCTTATCAGTCAAAGCAGTGCCACCTATCCTTACAGGGCTATCCTGGAATGTTTACTAAACTACCCCGAAGACATTTTGAAGACACAGTTCAGCGCTGGGCTGTTAAGCAAGGATACTGCTGGAGCTTCTATGGAAGACATAGACCCCACGACTGGTGGAAACAAAGGACTGGAGGATACTGCTGGAGCTTCTATGGAAGACATAGACCCCACGACTGGTGGAAACAAAGGACTGGAGGATACTGCTGGAGCTTCTATGGAAGACATAGACCCCACGACTGGGTCTTTTATTTTGTTCATAATGTATCTAACATTTCTCCGGTTACGTGCTGGAACATGTGTCAACATGTCATGCAGAACATTATCTTCAACATGTATTTGATCTTCAACCTGTAAGGTCTCCGGTCCAGGCATTACCAGGGCAGGCCTCTCTCTATGCTCTTCCTCCTTTAAGAGTTCCGGTAGAGAAAGCGATAAATGGTTGGTCTCTCTCTCACCTTGTTTTACCAAGGCCAAATACCTTTGCAAAGAGGTTTGTGTATTTTTGGACCTTATCATAGGGATTAAATCCTTTTCTGTTCAAAATACACTTATTTTTTAGAGACAGTAAACCAACCCTTGTATTAAGGGACCTAACATTGAGACAGTAAACCAAACCTTGTATTAATGGACCTAATATTGAGACAGTAAACCAAACCTTGTATTAATGGACCTAACATTGAGACAGTAAACCAAACCTTGTATTAATGGACCTAACATTGAGACAGTAAACCAACCCTTGTATTAATGGACATAACATTGAGACAGTAAACCAACCCTTGTATTAAGGGACCTAACATTGAGACAGTAAACCAAACCTTGTATTAATGGACCTAACACTGAGACAGTAAACCAAACCTTGTATTAAGGGACCGTTATGATGAGTTTCTCGGGTATCAAAGAATCGAGGATGCAAGGATATACTGAGACACTTTGTAGACAGTTAATGCAAATGTTTAATGATCGGTACCGGGTTCGTTACAACAATGACCAGAGCTTTGCCCTTGATGTTACGAACTATCTTGAACAAAGAATACTCTACCTTATATACCCTTTATTACTACATAAACAGAAAGGGGTGATTCCAGGTGTTATATACTTGTTATATAGAGGAGGTGGCTAAGGGATTTTTAACGGTACCAACTGGTATGATGAGTTTCTAGGGTGCTCAAAGAATCAAGGATGCAAGGTTATACTTAGACATTCTGTGGAGATTTCATACCAAGTATTTATTGAATCACGAGCTCGTGGGTTCATCTAACCAACGGACGTGGCTTTGCCCTTTGTCAGTTGAACTACTTCACAACGGAAACCCTCTACCTTATATACCCTTTATTACCATCTTCCTGGCATACATCTGGCAAGTCTCCATGGGCACTCCCTGTCTTTGATGTTCATCACTCTTTACCCCAAAGTCAGTATCCTGTCCATCCATCATGCTATCCTAAACATCAGTAATCTCCTTTGACATAATAGAATGTAGACTTTCTGTCTCCTAACCACTTATCCAATAACTCTTCCCTGGTGCCCACAACACTATGACATGACATCATTATACAATAAAAACATCATATCAATCCACTCTTTTCTTTTTTTTTTCTTTTTTTTTTGTGATAAGTGACATGACTTAACCTCAACAATTCACATATAACTTGATATAAAATACAATATTCTCTACTCAGTATCACATATATATCTGACTAGATCCTAAACTATGCTAGATAACTGAGAATTGATCCCTTCCACCTTCTGTACCTGAATCCAACTCAATTCTTCATATATCTAATCAAACAAAGATATAAATTCTCAGTCATCTATCTTATGCGATATCAAACCTCTCAAACCTCTATAAACTCAGTCAGAGTAAATGATAAACAGATAATTAACTACTATATATTCATGCTAATAATCTATGTAGTCAAAACCTTATTTTTATATATAAGGAAAAATCCCACATAGACATCTTCCCCCCTTTTAAAATAACCCCTTTTTATATACTTCATTTTGAAATATACCCATTTCTTATTCATGCTACCAAGAAAACATACATCAACGAAATTGTGACCATCCTAACATCATCACTACAAATACAAAGATCCATGACACTTTGTACTTACATGGATATTATAATCTGAACACATGAATATAAAAATAACCAAAACATCCGTCTACTTCATCCACGCGCAGTCAGAGGAACCCCAAGCTTATCACTGGTCACAAGGGGCTCTATCTGATCCACTGAGATATCCATCTTCGATCCTGTAAACCTTAAATGCCATGGTATACATTTCCAACTTAACATTCCCATTCCTCAATCAACATTATTAATGGACTCTAAACTGCAATATGATGATGTAGAATAATAATAATTAGTCCTCTCCCTCCTTGTATTACCATTAACTGACACATCTCTAACTGTAATCACAGGCATGTTAGTAATCGTTTGTACAGATCTTAAAATCAATCCCCGAAAAATTGGAAACAACACCCCATAACTATAGCTACAGTAAGTACTATTGCCACTAGAGGACATATAATACTTGCCATCCATGTTCCTATGGAATTACCACTAAAAAAAACTTTGAAAAGACTTCAACAGCATTCAAATTACCATATCCTCCTAATTGTAATATAATAGCATCCAATGCTATGTGATTATCAATTACACATTCTAATGATTAACATCTCAGACCCAATTCTTAAAAATTCATGATTGTTAAAATATACAATATTCACCTCCGCCTTTGTCCTCCTAATATACCTGTTATAACATACACATTATAACACTCTATTATCACTCCCTGTTACATCATCACATCCCTAGACTATTCCTGCTTTAATAATTCAACCAAAATCACATCATATGAAAATATCATAACCCCATGATAGGAACCAATTAAGTACTTGCCTATCAACATATATATTTACCACTCTAAACATCCATATCAATATCACCCCATACTTCAAATCTATATCATTACTAATATGTTAATACTTTAACCCAATTAATCAACATGTTCATGATTTCATTCACAATCCTCACCTTAACTTCCATGTTTCAAACAGTATGATTCAACAATGTCTATTCAATAAATCATATAAATGTATCCTAAGACATGACCTTAATGTATCACTGTTTAAACCCCTAATATCTATAGAAAACATTGATATGCTTATACATACTAATAATTCACTTAAATCACTCATTAATCTTATAAATTATAACCAACCAAATTACTTGTGTAAATGACAATTCTTATTCACTTTATCCTTATCACTGAAAATGAAAAAACTCCCAACTTAATCACCCATTACAACTTTCAGAATGTATACCTATATTAACATACATTATAAACATTCATAATTCAATTATGACTTTCCTCATCCTGAAAATAAATACAGATCATTATCTCAATGCATTCTCAATACTATCACTTTAGCAGTGTATATACCTACTATCATCTCCAGATCGCCAGTTTCCTCGTAGCCATCTGTAGCATTGGTTGACCTGATACCTGTTCAATCTCCTCTCTATCCATACCTCCGTTGGTGTAGACTGTGTGACGATGCATGAACCTTCTTCCTTCACTAGTTCTATGATCATGCAGAGTCCTTCTCCATTTATCACCATCTCTCTGTGTAGAGTATCCTTCTATCAGCGTACCAATAGTCTCTGCTGCAAAAACACACAGACAAAACAAAACAATGCTCCGCCGAAGCGGTGCCACCTTCCTCCTCTGCGTTAGAAAAGTCCTACAATGGTACATATAGATCTAGGAATCTCTCTCTCTTACTTGGCCCTCCATCAAGGTAGCCATCAGCACCTATTACTAACCTTCCCACTTGGGTGTTGTCCATCAATTACTTCTTTAATCCTTTACCACCACATAGTCTCCAAGTCGCAGAAAATGTCCAGATTCTCCTGGTAGGTCTGGCAGAGAAGCCTTCACCTTTTCTAAAGAAAGTCTGCATAACATTGTTAGTTGAGACACAGCATGCTACATCATCCTGTCTTCTTACCAGTCCTGATAAGGTTTTTATATTAGGAAGTACACATTCTCAGTTTGTTACCTGTATAAAAGACACCTGTCCACAGAAGCAATCAATCAATCAGATTCCAAACTCTCCACCATGGCCAAGACCAAAGAGCTCTCCAAGGATGTGTTAGAAATGGCGTAATTCAAATCTGGTATTGGAATAAGAGAAAACATAATCAAGAGATATTCAATCCAAGCTAAATTTATTATATGCAAAATGTATGTATGATAAGTATGTTGGTTTGTATACAGGCTCACTGAAAAACCTCGCAGGGCAGACAGAGAACTGATCCATTGTTACAGGTTCTTCTTCAATTACTCTGACAGAGATAGTTCCCACTCTCTGCTGGCCAATCAGAGTAGAGACTGAGCATGGTTTAGACTTACTCAGCCAATCCGTTGGCGCACGGGCTGGTCCCAACCCCTTGGCGCTCCACCGTTCCCAGGCATAAGTTGCTATCATAATAACCTGTGGGGTTAGCACCCAAAAGACACCATTTTGCTGTACCTACGTTTCAAGGACGGTTCACAGACAACAAAGAGAGAGTGTTCGGGTATTATGAGACAAGTTCTTATCTCCCCTTACTCCCTAAAACAGCTCCTCACATTAATCACAGCTTGTTAGGTGAAACAATTCATATCAGTACAGTACAGACCTTTTATGCTTTAATCATTAATGCATTCTTTCTAAGTTAGTCATCCCATCCATTTATGAGAATAATAAATCCCCACAGATGTCAGGGACAAGATTGTAGACCTACACAAGGCTGGAATGGTCTACAAGACCATCGCCAAGCAGCTTGATGAGAAGGTAACAACAGTTGCTGCGATTATTCGCAAATGGAAGAAACACAAAATAACTGTCAATCACAAAATCAGCAGGGGATCAAATACCTTTTTCCCTCACTGTATGTGTGTATATATGTGTGTATATATGTATATATATATGTATATGTATATATATGTATATATATATGTGTGTATATGTATGTGTATGTGTATTATCTCCCGAGTGGCGCAGTGGTCTACTAGAGATCCTGGTTCAAATCCAGGCTCTGTCATAGCCGGCCGCGACTGGGAGACCCATGGGGCGGCTCACAATTGGCCCAGCGTCGTCCAGGGTAGGGGAGGGAATGGCCGGCAGGGATGTAGCTCAGTTGGTAGAGCATGGCGTTTGCAACGCCAGGGTTGTGGGTTCGATTCCCACGGGGGGCCAGTATGGAGAAAAAAATTAAATAATGTATGCACTCACTCACTCTGGATAAGAGCGTCTGCTAAATGACGTAAATGTAAATATGTGTGTGTGTGTGTGTGTATATAAAAAACATGGGGGATTGGAAGTGATGCAGACAATTACATTGATTGAAGTTACAATCTATCTGAAATATTAAGCTGATCTACCCCATTAAAAAAAACAAATAAATAAAATAATATTAATTACCTGAAAATTGTATGTCATCCAGTCTTAAAATGTCTGCAAAAACCAAATATTGAAATAATGTTAAATATTTAAAAAACCATTGTTATACATTGAGTGAATTGTTATCCATTGAGAGAGGGATATAGAATAGTATAATATCGTGATAGGTAATTTTTTTATACAACTGTGATATAACTGAACATCCACTTGGTGGAGCCAGTGGTCCACACTTCAGTAGAGACTTGGTTTGGCATGCATTTTCATGGGTTCTGAGACACCTTGAGACATGTCACATAAAATTGACATTTGTTTGGTATAAACAGTAGGATATATACATATGTAGGTAGAGTCCATTCTCGTTTAAAAAAATCAATAACACAACATCTCATTCATTATATACTATATCATTTTATACAATACATTATTAAAAACATTCATTTATAATATACAACATAAATAATATATATATGCATAGTTATATATAAAAGCCTTCATAATATTGAAAATTCAACTCACCTTCAAAATGCTCCATGAGGAATAAATGATTCAAGGAGTCTCTTTAAGATGTATGTCTTCAGGCCTTCTGGTGCTCTGGGTCTTTTTTCTGGGTTGACTGAGACATCCGACGGACGCTCTTTTAAGGGGTCAAAAGGATCTGTTTAGGTCAGCAGTAAAACGGGACATCTTTAAGAATACAATTACCTTATTTGTTTTTAATTGACTGAGACATCCACTGGACATTCCATCCTCGGACGCCTCCCGAAAATTCCCGAGTAGAGAGAGAGAGAGAGGGGGGGGGAGAAAGTGAGAGAGAGCTGTAATTCATTGAAGGTAAATACAATTTTCTTTCAAACCTTCTATTTTCTTCTAAAATGTTGCTACAGAAATGGAAGCATTTATATACAAGTGATTAAAGTTCACTATACAATATTGAATATTAAACTATGACACTAAAGTTTACTACTAAACCTATATATTGATAATAAACTGTATTATTATACAATACTACACCTTACTAAACAATACATGTTTAAATGTATAATTATTATAATAATCATAATTTTTCTCCTTTTCAGGGGCGTTTTGTTACCCGACACCCCCATCAGTCTCCAAATCCCCGTCTTCAAGCTGTGAGGGACTCAGACGTTGCCTCTTCCACCAGGCTCTCCATGGCCTTCAAGGTTTTGTATGTTTTCTTTTCCATGATAGATCAACCTTCTTGCCGATAAGCCCAAGTTTTGTCTTGAGGACAGAAGGGACCATCTTCGTAAATGTTCACGATGGTGGAAAAACTGTTGCACTTGTTTCATCATATCAAGCACCTTAAACCAATCTCGCCACTTGAAGCTAAAGACATGCACAAAATAGTTGACCTCTGTGCAAGCGTTTGAAAATACATATGAACTAACAGATTGGGTGGCATTTGCGCTATTGAATTCAGAACAACCTAAAATTGTCACTTTGGAGTCTGGACTATACGCTACTGAAGAGATTCGTATGACTTTCAAATCATCTGGCCAACAGACTTCCTCTTCCAGTGCGTACCCAGGCAGGGATGTTCCATTCAGGGCCTTTTAGATCTGACATAGAGCAAGTCTTATCTTAAGACATTCCCTCATGCGAAACGCAGGAGAAAAACTCCCGGTTATTGGCTGAAAAAGGTTGTTGAGACAGCTGTGTGTGAAAATCTTCACTGTTGAATCGTCCGGTTGGCCTCCACTCATATCAATCCCACCATTAAAACAATCAGGTGCATCACAAAGAATGGCATCGATGGTTTTGTCCTTGTGGCCCAGACATGAAGGACACAATACACCTAGAATTGGTCTAGGAGACGTGTTTTCTGGAGTTTTCTGTGGTTGATCTCTCTTGAGGTTTCTTGTCGCTCGTAGTGTTCACAGGACAAGTCTAACACTTACTTATACTCAGGCAGACCTACCCAGAAATTACTGTTTCATTCTACAAGGGGTCACAAGTTCACTACACAGCAGCTCCATAAGTTCACTACAAAAATGCTCTTTCTCTCACAGCATAATAGATCATATATTCCCCATCAATGTGCTTTACTTCAAAGAAACAGCTGCACTATCAAGTTACATAAGCACACCCTAAATAGTGAAGAGAACGTCCGGACAGGATGTCCTTAAAAGGTCATAAACACAGGACACAGGAAAACTCACCAATCACTTTTTGACAGCAACCGTCTACTATATTCTCTCTCACAGGAGTCTGTGAAACAAGACAGTTGGAGATTGAAACATTGTATGTGTATTCCCTTCCCCCAACTGCTCTGTTCACTCAGACAAACAAACCAGACTGCAGTTTCCCACGCAAGAATTGACTTCAAATCCTAAA
Organism: Coregonus lavaretus; assembly: GCF_964263955.1. NCBI lineage: Eukaryota > Metazoa > Chordata > Actinopteri > Salmoniformes > Salmonidae > Coregonus > Coregonus lavaretus. The sequence continues at coordinate 62,570 of NW_028164325.1, read as the reverse complement.
TTACTTGATATCTTTCAGAAATAGTGGTTCTAGAACATTCCCAGTGGGAGGGGCCAGGCTGGGGCCAGTTGTACTGTTAGAGGGGCCAGTTACATCACACATTATTGTTGTCAAGTCATTTTCTTCACTGCATTGCAGACATCAATAGACAAATGACCATGTTTATAATCATTAAACTATTTATTATTTGCATTTACATTTTGACATTTGCATTACATATTCACTATCAGGTACATCAACTGTATTCTACGGTTTTTGTGGTTTCTTGCAAAAAGATCCGCAAATGCATCTGGATTTAAGGCCTTTGCCTTCCTTGACTCAAACCTTAATACACCTAAATTGCTTAATCTCTCATCTGACATTGTGGACCTAAGATACGTTTTCACCAGCTTTAGTGCAGAAAAACTCTGTTCACAAGAAGCGGTACTAACAGGGATTGAAACAGCTATTCTGCACAGTTTAAAGAGCTGAAAGAAAACTTTCTTTATAAGGCTGAATGAATAATGCTATCTCTACTACACTGGAGGGTCTCTGCATGCCACTCTGGATTTTTGATGCACATATTACCCCGATGTGAAGACATACAGTCTTTCTAGTAAGGAGAAGAACTGTCCTACCTCAGGGACAGCTTTGACTGTATCCACTAAAACTAAGTGTAGACAGTGTGCACTGCAGTGGAGGTAAAAGGCTTTGCTTGTTCTTTAATGCGTTGCCTGGACGCCTGAATGCTGCCACTCATAACTGAAGCACCGTCATATGCTTGGCCTACTAGGTTGTTTTTGTATTCAAGACCATGACTTTCTAATATGTGTATGATTTAGTCAGTAACCCCTGCTGCATCTAGTGGATCAGCCGATTCAAAGTGGAGACAGCTCTCATGGACAGCTCCACTGAAATAGTACCTGAGTACTGGAGATATCTGATCCTTTTGTTTTTAACATCTTTTGTTTTCCGTCTGCCGTTATGCTGAAGACCTCACTGTCTTCCACTTCTTCTATCATCTCTGTTGGAACCATGTCTGCCAAACAACTCAGAACCTCATTCTGAATCCCTTTGCTTGTGTATTTTGCATTATGAATGGAAGTCAACCTTTTTTCCACAGTTGTGTCATGCTTAGCTATTGTTTCTAGGATTGCCATGAAGTTCCCTTTATTATCAGACTCTGCAGACTCATCGTGTCCTCTTTGTGCAATGTTTTGTGTGGCTGTAAGTAGTAGTACTTATCCTATTGTTTTAATATAGTCCCCATTTTCTTGAACCTGTTTGTTGTGTTCCTTGTTTAGGGCATTTACCAGTGTTGCATTACTTTTTACAGCTTTCTGATTGAGCCATTGCATGAATTGCAAATCCCCCCTCTTTGTAAGTTGCCTTCTTCCAGTTGTTAAAACCCAATTTTGAATCCAATCCAGTCTCTGAGACAGGCGTATCAAAAAACAGAGTCTGATTTTACTATTGTTGTACATCTGACTATTATTTATTACTACGTCTACTACATCAGGAGGAACTGTCTTTTGAACTTGGATACAGTGGATAGTGAACTGTTAGAACATGAGGATACAACCAAATGACTCATAGGATCGGCTGGCTGGCTGGCTAGATGGCTAGCGCCTTAATGACAGGCCAGGTAAAGTTGGATCATAGCTAATGTTGACTGGCTGGCTGGCTAGATGGCTAGCGCCATAATGACAGGCCAGGTAAAGTTGGATCATAGCTAATGTTGACTGGCTGGCTGGCTAGATGGCTAGCGCCATAATGACAGGCCAGGTAAAGTTGGATCATAGATAATGTTGACAGGCTGGCTGGCTAGATGGCTAGCACCATAATGACAGGCCAGGTAAAGGTGTATCATAGCTAATGTTGACTGCGCTATTTAGCCAGCTCGCTAAGTTTACCAGGGTGTTACTATAGCTACAGCCACACTATGCCAGATGTTTTTCCAAGATGGCGTAGCAGTGCGGTCGCTTTTATTTTTCGTCCTGTGTAAATATCCCGTTTCTTGTTTTTTTGTCTATATTTCTCAAATTTTTTACTTTCATTCTTTAACTAAATATACTTTCCTGCAACCCGCCTCACCCCAACGTGGAAAGGATTCTATTATTTCTTTATAACTTTCATCAAGAACCGTAAGCTGAAAATAGTGGCTACCTGTTATTAGTCACCGTTAGCGTCTTCACCATTGTCCGTGGCCTACACTATCCACCAGCCAGCTCTAGCTAGCCTGGACAATTCGTCGGCCAGTCTGCACAGCGTGCTATCGACCCAGCGTGCTATCGACCCAGAGCTTATTGGACTTTCTGCCGGAATCACTGGACCCTAGCGCCGGATCATCACAACCAGCTAGCTAGCTGCAACCTGTTGTTGGCTGATTACCATTACCATTGCCCTATAGCAAGCACCAGTTAGCCTTGAGCTAGCCTCAGGCCCATCTCCCGGCTATCTACCTCTCTGTCAACCGGACGGGACCTCCTAGTGTTGACACTGAGCCCCGCCGATCCAACACGACTGGTTTGCCGACGAAATAGTCTGATGTGGTTTCAACAGGCTTCCCGTTGCGACGACCACGAAGATCCATCTGCCAGCCCCGGCCCGCTAGCACACGCAAACCACAACTGTGCTCCCTGCTAGCTGTGCTGAAGCACCAATTTGAACTGCTCTCGGACTCACATATTGCTGTTCACTGGACCTTATGATCACTCAGCTGCACAGCTGATGCCTGCTGGACTGTTCCTTTACACGGTACTCTGTCCTGTTTACTCTGTTTAGTCTTAGCCCAAACGTTATCGCTATTTCCAGTTGTGTCTTAGCTCTCTCTAATAACACGTGACTGCTTTATGCCTCTCTCCCATGTCAATTATGCCTTGCCTATTGCTGTTTCGGTTAGTTCTTATTATACAATTTCAATGTAGAACCCCTAGTCCCTCTCAAACTGCCTCATATAGTTCCTTTGTTCCTCCCCCCATACACGCCGAGACCGGCTCAATCGATGCCTCCAATGACGCTATCTCTTTCATTGTTACCCAACGCTTAGGGTTACCTGAACTGTACTCATATCCTTCCATATCCTTTTCTCTACATAATGCCCTGAATCTTTTCTACAACGCCCGGAGAACTGCCCCCTTTATTCTATGTACCCAACGCACTAGAAGACCTGTTCTTAAAGCCTTTAGTCATATCCTTATTCTAGTCCTCCTCTGTTCCTCTGGTGATGTAGAGGCTAACCCAGGCCCTGCAGCCCCCAGTATCACTCCTACTCCCCAGGAGCTATCATTTGTTGACTTCTGTAACCGTAAAAGTCTTGGTTTTCTGCACATAAATATCAGAAGCCTCCTTCCTAAGTTTGAGTTATTCACTGCGTTAGCACACTCCGCCAACCCTGATGTTCTAGCAGTGTCTGAATCCTGGCTTAGGAAGGCCACCAAAAATTCTGAAATTTCCATCCCCAACTATAACATTTTCCGTCTAGATAGAACTGCCAAAGGGGGTGGAGTTGCAATCTGCTGTAGAGATAGCCTGCAGAGCTCCATCATACTATCCAGGTCTGTGCCCAAACAGTTTGAGCTTCTACTTCTAAAAATCCACCTTTCCAGAAATAAATCTCTCACTGTTGCCGCTTGCTACAGACCCCCCTCAGCCCCCAGCTGTGCCCTGGACACCATATGTGAATTGATTGCCCCCCATCTATCCTCAGAGTTCGTACTGCTTGGTGACCTAAATTGGGATATGCTTAACACCCCGGCCATCCTACAATCTAAACTAGATGCCCTCAATCTCACACAAATTATCAACGAACCTACCAGGTACAACCCTAAATCCGTAAACATGGGTACCCTCATAGATATCATCCTGACTAACTTACCCTCTAAATACACCTCCGCTGTCTTCAACCAGGATCTCAGCGATCACTGCCTTATTGCCTGCGTCCGTAACGGGTCCGCGGTCAAACGACCACCCCTCATCACTGTCAAACGCTCCCAAAAACACTTCAGCGAGCAGGCCTTCCTAATTGACCTGGCCCAGGTATCCTGGATGGATATAGATCTCATTCCGTCAGTAGAGGATGCCTGGTTGTTCTTTAAAAGTAATTTCCTCTCAATCTTAAATAGACATGCCCCATTCAAAAAATACAGAACTAAGAACAGATATAGCCCCTGGTTCTCCTCAGACTTGACTGCCCTTGACCAGCACAAAAACATCCTGTGGCGTACTGCATTAGCATCAAATAGCCCCCGTGATATGCAACTTTTCAGGGAAGTTAGGAACCAATATACACAAGCAGTTAGGAAAGCAAAGGCTAACTTTTTCAAACAGAAATTTGCATCCTGTAGCACTAACTCCAAAAAGTTTTGGGACACTGTAAAGTCCATGGAAAATAAGAGCACTTCCTCCCAGCTGCCCACTGCACTGAGGCTAGGAAACACTATCACCACCGATAAATCTACAATAATCGAGAATTTCAACAAGCATTTTGCTACGGCTGGCCATGCTTTCCACCTGGCTACCACTACCCCGGCCACCAGCTCTGCACCCTCCGCTGCAACTTGCCCATGCCCCCCCCGCTTCTCCTTCACACAAATCCAGACAGCTGATGTTCTAAAAGAGCTGCAAAATCTGGACCCCTACAAATCATCTGGGCTAGACAATCTGGACCCTTTCTTTCTAAAACTAGCCGCCGAAATTGTCGCAACCCCTATTACTAGCCTGTTCAACCTCTCTTTCGTAACGTCTGAGATCCCCAGAGATTGGAAAGCTGCCGCGGTCATCCCCCTCTTCAAAGTGGGTGACACTCTAGATCCAAACTGTTACAGACCCATATCCATCCTGCCCTGCCTTTCAAAAGTTTTTGAAAGCCAAGTCAACAAACAGATCACCGACCATTTCGAATCCCACCGTACCTTCTCCGCTATGCAATCCGGTTTCCGAGCTGGTCATGGGTGCACTTCAGCCATGCTCAAGGTCCTAAATGATATTATAACCGCGATCGATAATAGACAGTACTGTGCAGCCGTTTTCATTGACCTGGCCAAGGCTTTCGACTCTGTCAACCACCGCATTCTTATTGGCAGACTAAATAGCCTTGGTTTCTCAAATGACTGCCTCGCCTGGTTCACCAACTACTTCTCAGATAGAGTCAATGTGTCAAATCGGAGGGCCTGTTGTCTGGACCTATGGCAGTCTCTATGGGGGTGCCACAGGGTTCAATTCTTGGGCCAACTCTTTTCTCTGTGTATATCAATGACGTCGCTCTTGCTGCTGGTGACTCTCAGATCCACCTCTACGCAGACGACACCATTTTGTATACATCTGGCCCTTCATTGGACACTGTGTTAACAAACCTCCAAACGAGCTTCAATTCCATACAACACTCCTTCAGTAGCCTCCAACTGCTCTTAAACACTAGTAAAACTAAATGCATGATCTTCAACCGAACGCTGCTTGCACCCGCCCACCCGACTAGAATCACTACTCTAGACGGGTCTGACCTAGAGTATGTGGACAACTACAAATATCTAGGTGTCTGGTTAGACTGTAAACTCTCCTTCCAGACTCACATTAAGAATCTCCAATCCAAAGTTAAATCTAGAATCGGTTTCCTATTTCGCAACAAAGCCTCCTTCACTCATGCTGCCAAACATGCCCTCGTAAAACTGACTATCCTACCGATCCTTGACTTCGGCGATGTCATTTACAAAATAGCCTCCAACACTCTACTCAGCAAATTGGATGTTGTCTATCACAGTGCCATCCGTTTTGTCTCCAAAGCCCCATATAATACCCACCACTGTGACCTGTACGCTCTTGTTGGCTGGTCCTCACTACATATTCGTCGCCAAACCCACTGGCTCCAGGCCATCTATAAATCACTGCTAGGCAAATCCCCGCCTTATCTTAGCTCGTTGGTCACCATAGCAACACCCACCCGTAGTCTGCGCTCCAGCGGGTATATCTCCCTGGTCATCCCCAAAGCCAACACCTCCTTTGGCCGCAATTCCTTCCAGTTTTCTGCTGCCAATGACTGGAAGAAATTGCAAAAATCTCTGAAGCTGGAGACACTTATCTCCCTCACTAACTTTAAGCATCAGTTGTCAGAGCACCTTACCGATCACTGCACCTGTACACAGCCCATCTGAAATTAGCCCGCCCAACTACCTCATCCCTATATTGTTATTTATTTTGCTCATTTGTACCCCAGTATCTCTATTTGCACATCATCTCTTGCACATCATTCCAGTGTTAATACTAAATTGTAATTATTTTGCACTATAGCCTATTTTATTGCCTTACCTCCATAACTTGCTAAATTTGCACACTGTATATTAATTGTATTTCTGTTGTATTTTTGACTTTGTTTTGTTTTACCCCATATGTAACTCTGTGTTGTTGTTTTTATCGCACTGCTTTGCTTTATCTTGGCCAGGTCGCAGTTGTAAATGAGAACTTGTTCTCAACTGGTTTACCTGGTTAAATAAAGGTGAAATAAAAAAAAGAATAAAAAAAAAAGTTACATTTTCTTTCTGGATACTTTTATTTTACCCATAGAGGTCCAGTGGGGTTTGGTTAAATAGTGATGTGGCTTTTGACTGGGTTTCAAGCCTAACTATGTAGTTTATATTACTTCAGGGAATTTGAGCTACTATTACGTTTGCTGGCTTGTTTCTTGTTAGAGATGTATGCTAGCGTTAGTGATACCGAGGCAGGGAGAAGCTACTCACTGGCTGGACACCTAATTGCCAGCTAGCTGATAGCTGTACAGTTGTGTGTGTGTGTACATGTGTATATAAATATATATAATGGGGGGGTTGGGAGGGTGAACTCAGGAGGATGGTGATTGTTTAACTAATTGTCTCTATTTTATATTTGAGGGATAATAGTTATCGTCTGGTAAAGGTTTCCATTTATTCATCATAGCTTGATGTCTTTTTTCCTGTGCTGCTTGGGCGCGTTTGTTTCGCGGCGCAGGTTTCAGGGCGCCTTGGTGCTTTATCTTGGCCAGGTCACAGTTGTGAATGAGAACTTGTTCTCAACTGGCTTCTTACCTGGTTAAATAAAGGTGAAATAAAAATAAAATAAATAAAAATGCTGATTGGTTGACATTTGTGTGTGCGGGTAGGCGCTGTTGGTGACTATGAATGCATCCTCTGTTGTTGTTGTTGTTGTTGTTGTTGTTGAAACATGCTCAAGTGGGGATAAATAGTCCAGTCATTATTGTTGCCGATGTTTGTCGCTTTGATTCAAATTGTATTTTGTGACTCGACTAACAATATATTCATGTTACAGGGAACAGTCAATGCACTTCTAATGCCATATACATATAATTTAGAATGAACCACTTTGGGGCGATGCTATGCATAGCAGGTACATCTAGCTTAAAGACTAGCGTCTAAGGGTATGGTTTATTAACTCCCTCAGTTGGGGAGGGGGTTGGTGGGTTTGTGGTAGGGTCAGGGTATTAGCTCACCAGATGGTTACTATTTTATACTTTCATCATTTCATTTAGTTTATATCTTTTTCCCTCTTTCTTATTATCTTTAAAGATGTCTGCTCCTAATAACTATACATTTATGACACTTAACATTAGGGTACTGTAATGAATACTCAGGGAGAAAAAGGTGTAGATTCACGCGCAGAGCGCAGCAGGTGTGTATTACGCCTTTACAGAAGACAGGAATTGTGGTCACAGGCAGGCAATGGTCATACACAGGTAGGCAAACAGGCAGGTGAAACAAAACTAGGACTGAAGACTTAAACTGGTTCTCAAAAACGAGCTAGGAAAAGTCTTAGTAACTAGTGGTTCTGGTGAAAAATGTCCTTTAAGTATCTCCACAATATCCCCATACGTCTTATTACCTGTTCTGACTGGCTGTAGCAGGCTGCCTAGTAAATTAAATGTATTTGGCCCCATTACACTAAAACATGTAGGTACAATGTTGTCCTCATCCATGTCAATGAACAAAAATGAAAGACAGGGCTACGTTCAAGAACACAAAGAAACAGGGCTACGTTCAAGAACACAAAGAAACAGGGCTATGTTCAAGAACACAAAGAAACAGGGCTACGTTCAAGAACACAAAGAAACAGGGCTATGTTCAAGAACACAAAGAAACAGGGCTACGTTCAAGAACACAAGGTGAACTGAGAAAAATAAATACAGAACCTTACATTGATTACATAGATCACACAGAAGAGAGGTTAATATGTTCATTAAACTATGTTTTCTAGGTGGAAGGTATACCCTGTGTATGAGATTAAAATGTATCAGCTGGTGATTAGGATTGTTAGATGAACCCACTAAGTTCCTGATGAACTCAACTGGTGAGCCTCTTTAGCAGCTAGTTCCATGGACACACTGATTTCAATGTCCTTTGCCAAGGTCAGATGACTTTCAGTCAACAGTCTCTTTTGTGTAGCTTCACTCCGTAGCCCACATACTAGTCTGTCTCTAATGATGTCATTTAGAACAGCATTAAACTCAGTGTTCTGGTAGTTTCTTTAATGCAGCAGCAAACATTGTTACTGATTCTCCCTCTTCCTGATGTCTCCTGTGGAACCTGAACCTTTCAGCATTAACTAGTGGTTCTGGTGAAAAATGTCCATTAAGTATCTCCACAATATCCCCATACGTCTTATTACCTGTTCTGACTGGCTGTAGCAGGCTGCCTAGTAAATTAAATGTCTTTGGCCCCATTACACTAAAACATGTAGGCACAATGTTGTCCTCATCCATGTCATTTACAAGAACAAACTATTCAAACCTGTCACGATCTTCGTAATAAGTGGACCAAGGCACAGCGTGATATGCGTACATACTTTTAATGAGTACTTACTACAACACAACAAAACGAAACGTGAAGTCCCTGGTTAACAAACACAAACCTACACGGAACAAGATCCCACCAATAACTGTGCCAAACAGGCTGCCTAAGTATGGTCCCAATCAGAGACAACGAGCTACAGCTGCCTCTGATTGGGAACCAACCGGCCAACATAGAAAACACAATCTAGAATAGAAACCTAGAAAACTAAACATAGAAACTAAACACCCTGGCTCAACATAAAGAGTCCCCAGAGCCAGGGCGTGACAGTACCCCCCCCACAAAGGCGCGGACTGCGACAACTAAACCCAACAGTGGAGGGGCCGGGTGGGCATTCCGCCTCGGAGGCGGATCTGGCTCCGGGCGTGACCACCACTCTCTAGCTACCCCCCCGTAGTGCCCCTGGTCTGGTCCCGCTGGCTGGAGCTGGACTGGACATCGGTGGAGCGGATTGCTTAGGCTCCGGTGTGGAGCAGCTGACCGGTACCTGACCAAGCACCGGTGAAGCAGGCACGGGCTGTGCCGGACTGACGACGCGCACCACTGGCTTGGTGCGGGGAGCAGGAATGGGCCGGACCGGGCTGACGACGCGCACCACTGGCTTGGTGCAGGGAGCAGGAACAGGCCGGACCGGGCTGGCGACGCGCACCACAGGCTTGATGCGGGGAGCAGGAACAGGCCGGGCCGGGCTGGCGACGCGCACCCTAGGCTTGGTGCGAGGGGCAGTAACAGGCCGGGCCGGGCTGGCGACGCGCACCACAGGCTTGGTGCGAGGGGCAGGAACAGGCCGGGCCGGGCTGGCGACGCGCACCACAGGCTTGGTGCGAGGGACAGGAACAGGTTGGACCGTACTGGGAACACACACCACTGGCCTTGTGCGGGGATCAGGAACGGGCCAGACCGGACTGGTAACACACCCCAGTACCTCTCGCCGTGCCTCTACACTCTCCTTCCCTCCTGACCAATGGCCCCCGTAACCTGGTGGTGCCACTTCTCCACTTCTCTCCTAGTCCACAATATCGCCCTGTAGCTGCCTCCAGCAGCCCCGTCGTCCATGCCGTGTGCCCCCCCAAAAAAGATTATTGGGGTTGCCTCTCGCCTGTCCGACCACAGCCCGGTTGGCGCCGCTTCTCCTCTCCTGCCTGGGACTCCCCCTTCATCGCCCTCCGGTAACGGATGGCCTCCTCCTCCGTTATCCTCCCCCAACCAAGGAGGACATCTACCAATGTTACCTCCGGCGTTTGCTCCTGGAAACGCTGCTTGGTCCTGCTTTGGTGGGATCTTCTGTCACGATCGTCGTAATAAGTGGACCAAGGCACAGCGTGATATGCGTACATACTTTTAATGAGTACTTACTACAACACAACAAAACGAAACGAAACGTGAAGTCCTCGGTTAACAAACACAAACCTACACGGAACAAGATCCCACCAATAACTGTGCCAAACAGGCTGCCTAAGTATGGTGACCAATCAGAGACAACGAGCTACAGCTGCCTCTGATTGGGAACCAACCGGCCAACATAGAAAACACGATCTAGAATAGAAACATAGAAAACTAAACATAGAAACTAACACCCTGGCTCAACATAAAGAGTCCCCAGAGCCAGGTCGTGACAAAACCGTTCTGTATATGAGCTCCACTGCTCAATACTTTCATCAAACTGTCCAATGTTTCCAACAATTCCAATAATTTTTTGTTTCTCAATAAGCTCCTGATTGTCACTCACTTCAATATTGTCCTCAACCAAAGCAATATTTTCCTCAGTCACGTGATCTTCATTCACTTCACTCACTGACGTTTCCTCCTAAGTTCGCTAATTTAGCAGTTTTAAATAAAAGGTTTGTCTTCACAGTTGAATAAATGTCCTTTCCTTTAATCATGTTTTTTCCCACTCCGATGTCCGTCTCGAGTCCTTTTCTGCCGTCCATGACGATGTTAACTCCAGTGGTGGAAAAAGTACCCAATTGTCATACTTGAGTAAAAGTAAAGATACCTTAACAGAAAATGACTCAACTAAAAGTGAAAGTCACCCAGTAAAATACTACTTGAGTAAAAGTCTAAAAGTATTTGGTTTTAAATATACTTAAGTATCAAAAGTAAATGTAATTGCTAAAATATACTAAAGTATCAAAAGTAAAAGTACAAGTATAAATCATTTCAAATTCCTTACATAAAGCAAACCAGACGATTTTCTTGTTTTTAAAATGTACGTTCAGCCAGAGGCACACTCCAACACTCAGACAATTTACAAACAAAGCATTTGTGTTTAGTGAGTCTGCCAGATCAGAGGCAGTAGGGTTGTTCTCTTGATAAGTGCGTGAATTGGACCATTTTCTGTCCTGCTAAGCATTCAAAATGTAACGAGTACTTTTGGGTGTCAGGGAACGTGTATGGAGTAAAAAGTACATTATTTTCTTTAGGAATGTAGTGAAGTGAAAGTAAAAGTAGTCAAAAATATGAATAGTAAAGTCAAGTACATATACCCCAAAAAAACTACTTAAGTAGTACTTTAAAGTATTTTACTTAAGTACTTTACACCACTGGTTAACTCTCTCTTAGCTAGCTGGACTATGCACTTGCCTCTGCTAGCAATACACTGTGCTAACATTAGCCTAGACTGTACCACAGAAAATAACATTTTTAAACAGTTGTAAAAACCCACTTCTTCCAGACAGAATAGTTCCTGTAGATTCAGACTTACTCATCGCCAATCTTTTGTTATGTCTCGTGGGTTTCATAACCACGTCTGTATAACAATTCAATAATGATGAGACAGGAGACAGGAATCAGTTTAACCATTTATCTGGAACGTGATCATCTCAACACATACAAACCCCCATGATGCTCTGCAGCACAACCCCAATATACAACAAATACATAGATAAGTAAATGGACACTAAACAAAACTCATAGAGGAATTTAAATGTTCAGTTGTAGAAAGTAGGGCCATGGGATAGGGTCAGAGAGGTCAGTATATTTGATAACTGGTTACAGAGGTGACATAACAAGCATAAGGTCCATTATAACACAGTGAAGTAGAGGTGGGAGCTAAAAGCAGACATGGACGGTGAGACGGTGTGAGGAGGTCAGGGGTGAAACACTAGATCAGGACAGGTAGAAATGGCAGGGCTGGAAATAGACACAGAGACACATTCTGATCATGGCTCAGACCTGACCTGAGACACCCAAACAGAAGATGCCATAGCAAAGTCCTGTCCAGTAGGCTATATGGGATTTCCTTTCATCAAAATCCAACACATGGAAATGTGTCCAGTGTGTGTGTGTGTGTGTGTGTGTCCAGTGTGTGTCCAGTGTGTGTGAGTGTGTGTGTCCAGTGTGTGAGTTTGTGTCCAGTGTGTGTGTGTGTGTGTGTGTGTGTGTGTCCAGTGTGTGTGTCCTGTGTGTGTGTGTGTCAGGTGTGTGTGTCCAGTGTGTATGTGTGTGTGTCGTGTGTGTGTGTGTCCAGTGTGTATGTGTGTGGGTCCAGTGTGAGTGTGTGTGTGTGTCCAGTGTGTGTGTGTCCAGCGTATGTGTTTTTGTCCAGTGTGTGCGTCCAGTGTGTGTATGTGTTTGTGTGTGTCCAGTGTGTGTGAGTGTGTGTCCAGTGTGTGTGTGTGTGTGTGTGTGTAAGTGTGTATGTGTGTGTGTCCAGTGTGTGTGTGTGTCCAGTGTGTGTGAGTGTGTGTGTCCAGTGTGTGTGTATGTGTGAGTGTGTCCAGCGTATGTGTGTGTGTCCAGTGTGTGTGAGTGTGTGTGTCCAGTGTGTGTGTGTCCAGTGTGTGTGTGTGTGTCCAGTGTGTGTGAGTGTGTGTGTGTGTAAGTGTGTATGTGTGTGTGTCCAGTGTGTGTGAGTGTGTGTGTCCAGTGTGTGTGTGTGTGTGTGTGTGTGTGTGTCCATTGTGTTTGTGTGTGTCCTGTGTGTGTGTGTGTGTGTGTTCAGTGTGTGTGTGTGTGTCCAGTGTGTGTGTGTGTCCAGTGTGTATGTGTGTGGGTCCATGTGTGAGTGTGTGTGTGTGTCCAGCGTATGTGTGTGTGTCCAGTGTGTGTGTCCAGTGTTTGTGTGTGTCCAGTGTGTGTGTCCAGTGTGTGTGTGTGTGTGTGTGTCTAGTGTGTGTGTCCAGTGTGTGTGTGTGTGTGTCCTGTGTGTGTGTCAGGTGTGTGTGTGTTTGTCCAGTGTGTGTGAGTGTGAGTGTCCAGTGTGTGTGTGTGTGTGTGTGTCCAGTGTGTGTGTGTGTCCTGTGTGTGTGTGTGTGTGTGTCAGGTGTGTGTGTTTGTGTCCAGTGTGTGTGAGTGTGTGTGTCCAGTGTGTGTGTGTGTGTGTGTGTCCTGTGTGTGTGTGTGTGTGTCAGGTGTGTGTGTGTGTCCAGTGTGTATGTGTGTGTCCTGTGTGTGTTTCCAGTGTGTATGTGTGTGTGTCCAGTGTGTATGAGTGTGTGTCCAGTGTGTATGAGTGTGTGTCCTGTGTGTGTGTGTGTGTGTTTGTCCAGTGTGTGTGTGTGTGTGTGTGTGTGTGTGTGTATGTGTCCAGTGTGTGTGTCCAGTGTGTGTGTGTCCAGTGTGTGTGTGTGTGTGTCCAGTGTGTGTGTGTGTCCAGAGTGTGTGTGTGTCCATTGTGTGTGTGTGTGTCCAGTGTGTGGGTGTGTTTGTCCTGTGTGTGTCCAGTGTGTGTGTGTGTGATCAGTGTGTGTGTGTCCTGTGTGTGTGTGTGTGTATCCAGTGTGTGTTTGTCCGGTGTGTGTGTGTTCAGTGTATGTGTGTGAGTGTGTACAGTGTGTGTGTATCAAGTGTGTTTGTGTTTCCAGTGTGTGTCATTGTGAGTCCAGTGTGTGTGTGTGTTCAGTATGTGTGTGTGTGTCCAGTGTGTGTGTGTGTGTGTGTGTGTGTGTGTGTGTGTGTGTGTGTGTGTGTGTGTGTGTGTGTGTGTGTCCAGTGTTTGTGTGTGTCCAGTGTGTGTGTGTGTCCAGTGTGTGTGTGTGTGAATCTAGTGTGTGTGTGTGTGTGTGTGTGTGTGTGTGTGTCCAGTGTGTGTGTGTCCAGTGTGTGTGTGTGTCCAGTGTGTGTGTGTGTGTGGCCAGTGTGTGTGTGTGTCCAGTGTGTGTGTGTCCAGTGTGTGTGTGTGTGTCCAGTGTGTGTGTGTCCAGTATGTGTGTCCAATGTGTGTGTGTGTCCAGTGTATGTGTGTGTGTGGCCAGTGTGTGTGTGTGTCCAGTGTGTGTGTGTGTGTGTCAGTGTTACCATGGTTATTATTTACAGGGACACTGAGGAGTCAACATAAACCCTAAACCCTGGATAGAGGGGCTCAGTGAATGTGGAGTGGAATGTGTACAGGTGGGTCAGTGTGTCAGAGGAGACTCTGTAGAAGGACAGAGTGCCGGCTGGCCAGTCCAGATACACTCCTACTCTGTGGGAGCTGGAGGAGGGGACGTCTATGGTAGTGGACTTATTATTGTGCCAGGCAGAGTAACTGTTGTCAGAGCAGAACAGACTCCAGGACTTGTCATTCCATCCAATCCTACAGTCATTACCCCTTCCTCTCCTGCTGATTCCTTTATATGTCACTCCTATATCAACCCATCTCCCACTCCACTCTACCTCCCAGTAACAGCGCCCAGTCAGACCTTCTCTACACAGCACCTGTTTCCAGTCCTCAAATCTCTCTGGGTGATCAGGATACGGCTGCTTCTCTCTCCTCCATGTCACCTTTCTGTTCTCATCAGATCAGTTCTGATCATATGTTATACTGTATGGTAAAATAAAACACACTTATTCCCATTAATTACACACACACACACATTGAACACACACACATCCTGAACACACACACACACACACACACACACACACACTGAACACACACAGACACAAACACACACATCCTGAACACACACACACACACACACAATGGACACACATACACTTTCTGAACACACACACACACACATTTCTAACTTAAGACGAACATGCCACACACAAACACAGACACACACATTGTCAAAGCAACTCTTTGTAAACTTTCCTGATTTGTGCTTCTGTAGAACTACAGCTGATATTTAATATGACCAAGTAAGTAATGATGGTGGTCTTTGACTTTGACTTCACTTGAATCAAGACTTATTCTTAGTCATATTCTTCACAGCAGTCAACACTCACATTTTCTAAGTCCAGGTTTCATTCTGTTCTCTCCACCATGTTCCACACTGTAGCGGTAAGCAGAAGAACAGACAGTCATTGAGGGAAACACCTGAACTCACACACACACACACACACACACTGGACACACACACACACACACAGTCAGCATATAACTTTGTCCAAGCAGTGGTAAGAATGCTTGTCTGTGTGTGTGTCCAGTGTGTGTGTGTGTGTCCAGTACGTGTGTGTGTGTGTCGAGTGTGTGTGTGTGTGTGTGTCTAGTCTGTGTGTGACTTGTGTGTGTGTGTGTTTGTCGAGTGTCCAGTGTGTGTGTGTCCAGTGTGTGTGTGTGTGTGTGTGTCCAGTGTGTGTGTGTGTCCAGTGTGTGTGTGTGTCCAGTATGTGTGTGTGTGTCCAGTGTGTGTGTGTGTGTGTGTGTGTGTCTGTGTGTCCAGTGCCTGTGTGGGTGTCCTGTGTGTGTGTGTGTCCTGTGTGTCCACTGTGTGTGTCCAGTTTGTGTGTGTGTGTCCAGTTTGTGTGTGTGTCCAGTGTGTGTGTGTATGTCCAGTGTGTGTGTGTGTGTGTCTTGTGTGTGTGTGTGTGTGTGTGTGTGTGTGTCTTGTGTGTGTGTGTGTGTGTTTCTGTGTGTGTGTGTGTCCAGTGTGTGTGTGCCCTGTGTGTGTCCAGTGTGTGTCCAGTGTGTGTGTGTGTGTGTGTGTGTGTGTGTCTCTGGTGTGTGTGTATGTGTGTGTGTGTGTGTGTGCAGTGTGTGTGTGCAGTGTGTGTGTCCATTGTGTGTGTCTAGTGTGTGAGTGTGTCCTGTGTGTGTGTCCAGTGTGTTTGTGTGTGTGTCCAGTGTGTGTGTGTGTCCAGTGTGTGTGTGTGTGTGTTTGTGTTTCCACAAACTGAACACACACTCACCCTGGACACACACGCACTTGACACACACACTAGACACACACACACACACACACACACACACACACACCGGACAAACACACATATACACACACACTGGACACACACAGACATACACACTGGACACACACACACACACACACACACATACTGGACACACACACACACTGGACACACACACACACACACACACACTGGACACACACACACACAGGACACAAACACGACACAAACACTGGACACACACACTGCACACACACACACACACACACACACTGGACACACACATTGGACACACACACACATACACACAGGATACACACACACACACACCGGACACACACACATACACACACTGGACACACACACACACAGGACACACACTGGACACACACACACACACACACACACACACACTGGACACACACACACACACACACACACACACACACACACAAACCACTGGATCCACAGCAACTCAAAAGCTTTTTCTGGGAGTGTGAGTGAGGAAGGATCTTTGGGTTCTCTGCCTCTCCTAGCAGCCTGTCATTCATCACTCAAGCTGTTTGCTAACTCTGCTTCATGCGTTGCCAAAATAAGTAGCTCTGTTTGTGCTCAGACAATCCTACATTTCACACATACACACACGCACACCATTCACCTGCACTGCACAGGCCCCAGAAGCACTGAGAATACTGGGCCTCAATTGGCTCTCAGTCACTGCAGCAAATAGCTATCGCCATAATGAAAGGTTTTTAATACGAGTAGCTGTTTTCCCCTGATGTGTCTTTGTCAAACTGTGGAAGTTTATTTAGTGGTGAAAGTCATTCTCAATCATTTTAACGTTCAACTGTCTCGGTAATTAGCAGGTTCAATGCAGCGAAGGGGTATTTTGGAATGACACCCTCCATTATATGGTGTGCAAGGACTGAACACTCGTTGGTGCAACACAGAATGTACCGAGATAGAAGGAGAGATTGTGGGTGTCTTTATGCCAACAAAGTGTGATTCCAGAGTTTCTACAGTGTTAAGTAGCCTTAGTTATGTTATTTTAAGGACCTATCTTGTGCCTCCTCGCCACAGCGCTACCGTGTCCTCAAGCAACTCAGCGAGAAGAAGCTGAAGGGTTTTTAAAGTGGACAACTTAAACGAAAACCATTCTCTTTTTTCATGAGTGTTCCAGAAGACAGACCTTCATTGCCAGGACAAATAGTGATGTTGTTTCCAAACCAAACTTCAAGGTCTTTAAGTGAGCACCATGACAACCAATACTTACAAAGTAATCCTTATTTTGAATATTTTTGAAATAGACCAAATTTCTTTTGGGCTGAGAATATAAGACTTATAACTCTGAGAGAGCATCCAAGGGCTAGAATGATGTATATAGAATGTATGACAAACAATAATTTTTAAATATAATTCTAAAATCTTCAGAATTCTTAGATTTTTGTCCATAATACAGAATTCAAGCCAACATTCCAATCTCATTATGACTCAACAATTAAGCTAGGCTACAACCATAGAATTTGGAATTAGAACTTGGCTACAACAAGTTCCAAACCAAAGAAAACAACCAGCATATCCATTCACCACACCATAACTACTCAAGTGTATATCTTTTTAAATCTTCATAAGTGGACAGACATCGCGGAGGAGAGGTGAGTTAGAACATAATAATGTGTAAAAGTGTTTGACTTCTAAGGAAATCAGTGAAGGTAGGCCTACTTATTACCATTTAATAAATTATACCAGTTAGCCTGAAGGTAACTGAAGTTGGAAAACTGGCATGGCCAGACAGTTTTAAGAAAATGACATGGAATAGATTCACACAATATAAAAAAAATAAGGAATACATGTTTCTCCATACATATTGATGCAGAGAGAAGTCATTGAGATGGAGAAAGAGATGACTGAAAGTGAGGAGATGGAGAAAGGCAACAAGATGAGGGGGGAACGAGAGATAGAAAGACAAAGAGAAATGGAGGGGCTGCTGAGAATGAGAAAGGAGATTGAGACTTGTAACAAGGTAGACCACTACCGGTGGAAGCTGCAGAGAGAGGTGTTGGAGGAAGTCAACAAGGTGAGGGTGGAACCAGAGCAAGAAAGAGAAAGGCTAATTGAAGAGTTGCTGAGACAGATAAGGGAGACTGAGGCTTCTATTGAGGTAAACTGCTACCAATGGAAGCTGGAGAGAGAGTTGTTTGAGAAACAGAGAGAAAGTGCAGTGTCAGACAGAAAAAATATGGAGCTCAAGATGGCAAAGCTGAAGGTGCAGAACATACTGCACTTGGCCAAGATAGGGAAGTTGACCGTGGAGAACACGAGGCTGTCAGCTGAGAATGAAAGGGTGAGAGAGGTGTCGGACAAACAGAGAGAAAGCGCAGTGTCAGACAGAAAAAATATGGAGCTCAAGATGGCAAAGCTGAAGGTGCAGAACATACTGCACTTGGCCAAGATAGGGAAGTTGACCGTGGAGAACATGAGGCTGTTAGCTGAGAATGAAAGGCAGCGAGAGGTGATGGACAAACAGAGAGAAAGCGCAGCGACCGACAAACACACAATGGTGGACAAGATATCAAAGGTGAAGATGTCCTTGGCCAAGTTATGGAAGGTGACAGTGGAGAACAAGAAGAGACTGTTAGCTGAGAATGAAAGGGTGGGGAAGGAGAGGGTGAGAGAGAGGAATGGATGGAACCTCATAAGAAATGGTTTGGAGACAGCTTTGGCCAAAGCAGACCAGGAGAGGAATCAGACCCTAGTAGCCTGGAAGGAGGACAGGGGGAGATGGGCCAAGGCCAAGGCTGGCCTACGAAGCCTCTTGGATCAACGGGGGGAAAGATGGATGAAGGAGAAGGAGGAGATTAAGAGGAGGAGCACGCAGGCAGCAGAGGAGTGGATAATTGAGCTGAGAGAGAAGGAGAGAGCAATAGAGGCTCTGGAAAGAGAAAAGATGAGGATTCTGTGCCTGAATGGACAAGAGAAGAAGGGATGGGAGATGGAAAAGAGAGAGATGGAGAAGGAGAACTGGAAGATTACAGAGGAGCGGGAGAGAAAGAGTAGTGAAATTGAGAAAATGCAAAGGGACAAAGAGAGATGGGCAATAGAGAAGAGGGATGTGGTGGAGAGGATGAAGGAGGCGTACATAAAGCTGTACCAGATGCAGACTGTCCTGAGGTTCAGAGAGCAAGAGCAGGCACAGGTACAGTACTCCATTTAACCAGTCACAGTTCAGGGAGGTCATAAGTCACCTCCTAATGGTTATACTATCAGATTCAACAGATTAAGTTGACTGCATGCTAGAGAAGGAGTAATAATAATATTTCAGATCACTGACCAACATGTATGGACTTTCTCTTTCAGATGGAAACTAAACGCGCCCAGAGAGTCAGGGCAAAGCAGGAGAAAAAGGAGAGGAAAGAAAGAGACTTGTTGGAGAAGAACAAAGTAAAAGAACTGCTCAGAGCTAGAAAAGCAGAGAGTAAGGAAGAAGTGAGGAAGAATAAGGAGAGGGTGAAAGCCCACCTGGACGAGGTGGCAAGGAACTATAACGAAAAGAAACAGAGGGAGAAAGAAAGAGAAAAGCTGTTGAAAAAGGCATATGGCAAAGAAAATCACATGGTGTACATCCCAGACCTCATACTGAAGAAGATGTAAGAACACAACGCATATGGAAGAGTAAATATTATCAGCTAGCATTGGTCAAAAGTTCATTTCTATCTTCTTTCATTTAGTGGAATACTTCATCAATAAAATAATATGAGCATTTATTTGTCAGCATTCATTCCCATATGGAAGAAAGAACACACAAAATATGAGAAAAGTATAAGATGTGGATTAAAGGTTGATGTGGTTACTGGATAATGCAATGTGAAGGGCTAGATTCTATCAAATCGGAGGTGGAACTGCGTTAGAGATGGCAAATCCACAAGCAGCTCCTTGCATTAGCTTATCGCGTACACTGCCATTGGATGCAACGAGAGAGAGAGAGAGAGGCATCAACAGAATACCCTTAGGTGCATGAATGCCTAGTGTGTTTATGTATACGTGTGTGTCAGAGGAGGCTGGTGGGAGGAGGTATAGGAGGACAGGCTCATTGTAATGGCTGGAATGGAATAAATGGAAGAGTTTCCATATGTTTGATGTGTTTGATACCGTTCCATTTATTCCATTCCAGCCATTCCAATATGCCCATCCTCCTATAGCTCCTCCTACCAGCCTCCTCTGGTGTGTGTGTGTATGTGTCAGTGGTACACGCCTCCGATGAGCAACACTGCTCTTACCCCCTCATCCCCCATCAGTGGCTGTCTCCTGCCCCCTCTCCTCCATCCGTCTCTGGCCACCTCTCCTGCTCCAACTCCTCCATCCCTCTCTGGCACACTCTCCTGCCCCCTCTCCTCCATCCCTCTCTGGCCCACTCTCCTGGCCCCTCTCCTCCATCCCTCTCTGGCCACCTCTCCTGCTCCCACTCCTCCATCCCTCTCCTCCATCCCTCTCTGGCCTATTCTCCTGCCCCCTCTCCTCCATCCCTCTCTGGCCCACTCTCCTGCCCCCTCTCATCCATCCCTCTCTGGACACCTCTCTGGCCACCTCTCCTGCTCCCACTCCTCCATCCCTCTCCTCCATCCCTCTCTGGCCTATTCTCCTTCCCCCTCTCCTCCATCCCTCTCTGGCCCACTCTCCTGCCCCCTCTCATCCATCCCTCTCTGGACACCTCTCTGGCCACCTCTCCTGCTCCCACTCCTCCATCAATTATTACACTGAGTCTGGCCTTGACCTGGGCCTCCCGGTACCTCTCTGTCATCTCACCAGTTTGTAGTGGCAAATACAAAAAGTTATTGATGCCACTTACTAGTGACCTGGGGATAATTCCATTGCACACAATCCAATAAAAGAGAGAAATCCAATAATTTTAGTCCATTTATTTTCGTTATTTTCTTAAATCATTGTCACTAACAGAAAGAGTACGATATGAAACGGTTGAAAATTGTCTGTGCTCTCAGGCACACTAGCTCCCACCCACACAATTTTAATTTATTTTTTATTTTACCCTTATTTTACCAGGTAAGTTGACTGAGAACACATTCTAATTTACAGCAACGACTTGGGGAATAGTTACAGGGGAGAGGAGGCGGGATGAATGAGCCAATTGGAAGCGGGGGATGTGGTCCTCTGTAGCTCAGCTGGTAGAGCACGGCGCTTGTAACGCCAAGGTAGTGGGTTCGATCCCCGGGACCACCCATACACAAAAAAAATTATGCACGCATGACTGTAAGTCGCTTTGGATAAAAGCGTCTGCTAAATGGCATATTATTATTATTAATATTAATTAGGTGTCCATGATTGTATGAGGGTCCAGATTGGGAATTTAGCCAGGACACCGGGGTTAACACCCCTACTCTTACAATAAGTGCCATGGGATCTTTAGTGACCACAGAGAGTCAGGACACCCATTTAACATCCCATCCGAAAGACGCCACCCTACACAGGGCAATGTCCCCAATCACTGCCCTGGGGCATTGCGATATTTTATTTTAGACCAGAGGAAAAAATGCCGGCACTTGCAGTCTAGGTAGGGCTTCATGTGCGAGATCTCTAATAGCGTCATTCTAGTGGAATCCAGAAAGAACAAAACCCTGTCCTCAAACATTTACATTTTATGTATTTAGTCTTCATAATCATCGTCCTTCATCAATTGTGTCTTTTTATTTTTATTTTTGCAAATTTAAAAGACCTAGCTAGCTAAAAGACAAAGTCAACCGGTTCCTTTAAAAATTGCAGCTAATTTTCTCATTCACCTGGCAGCCTTTTATATATTCAATGGGGGGGAAATGTAAATCAGCGGGGCAGTCAGGTGCTAAACAGGTAAATATAGGGATTAAATCAATAGAACACAAACATGATGAATAGCTCCTACAACCCCCTATTCTCTATATAATGCACTGGTCAAAAGTAGTTCAATGTGAATAGGGTGCCACGTGCTCCGTCATCTCGCTGAGTCTGGCCTTGGACTCCCGGTACCTCTGTCATCTTACCTGTTTGAAGAAGCCATTCGTAGTAATTACCGTCTGACCATTTTCAACAGTGCAGCTTTGCTAAGGACTGATCTGAAGTCATGGTCCATATGGAAGTAGATTCTCCCAGGGCTTGCCAGGAATTGTGGCCAGGTATTTCCTCACTCCTCGGCACATTGCACCGATTAAAGAAGAAAGTTGTCCACTGAAAATGTATCTTCTAAAACTCGCTTTACGCCACAAGCTTGAGTGATGGGGTTCACTTCCAAAAAGGCATTTCCTATATAGCCATACTATAATTTAAAGGCAGACATCAGCGGGCAAACAATTATTTAAGATGAATTCAAATTGAAGGATGATTTAAGCGACGAGGGATAGAAGTTGGAAAACCTCATGATGTCATCACGTCAGACATCACTCTTAAACTTGCTGGAACTGTAATTGATACTGAGAGTTGAGGTTCAGTTTTATAATTTGTATATAGATAGATAGGATGGAAAACATTATTAACCCCCAAGGACAAATTGATTTAACTTGTTCGAGGGCCAATGTGGGGGTCACAGGTCAGGATCAGACCACCTCCCCTAAAGCATGACACGGGAAAGGTCAGGGGGGCAGATTCCCAGCCAGTAAAACACCCTGAGTGGAAATGTGTGTGTATGTGTCCTCATCTCTGCGGGTTAATGTCTATCCATCCTCCCGCTGGCTGCAGCAACAGGAAGTGAGGTCATGCAGACAGTGTTTTATCAGGCCTTCAGGGAGCCAGTAAATCAGTTCTGTCTGTGTGTGTGCGTGTGTATGTGCGTGCGTGCATATGTACATGTGCAGTCAGGGTATACGGTGCAAGACTCCAAATGGTAAATCACGCTCTATGTGTGTACTCTGTATGAGAGTGTGGGCCTCTCTTAGCAGCAGAGATCTGTCAGTTATGCGGGAGTATGTGGGAGTCCTCTACTGTTCTACAGTGAATTATCTTGGCACCTCAGCAAACTCATCATCGTCTCCCAAAGTACCAGCAGCTTCCCCTTCTCTTTCCTCTCTGTTTGTCTTTCCCTCCGTTGTCTTCTCTCTTCTTTCATTAAGAGCTAAATAAACCAGTGAAGAAGCCTAGCACCACTAGGACTGTGTTCCAGAGCTAGGCATGTCCAGTTGCTCTCTATCCCTCAGTGTTCTGTTGACACATCCTATCATTACTCACTGCTAGTTGTTCAGCAGGATCCATTCTGAGTTTTCAGTCTATGTATAGTCTTCCAGAGGCTAAACATGAACAAATCTGATGTTTTCCCCTTAAAGGAAAATATAAAAGCATACTTGGAGGCTGCTCGGAGGCTTTCTTCCCCACCCCAAGGCCGGTATAGCTCTACCAGTGTTGCCAGATTCTATTGCCACTTTCTAGCACAATCAGAACCAAAATCCTGCCCAATCCACTAAAAAGTAGCCACATTTTAACAGATTTCTCTGTGAGCTGGGTGGGCGGGATTTGTATGTTTCTTGCATCGCATTTCTTTTAGGTGTGAAACTACCCAATCTGGCAACACTGAGCTCTACCTCCAGGACCACCAGTGGTAATGAGGGGATAGTAGAGAGGGGCCAGGGGAGGAAGCAGAGGGGGTTGTGGTTGTAGTTACTGGTGCTTCTTCATTTTAACAGAGGTGTGGTCTCCTTGATGGCTTTCTCACACTCCTCTCTCTGGACTGTTAAGCACTTTAGGCCCTGATCTCTCCCCCTACCTTCCTTTTCACTCCTCCTCTCAGACCAACAGCCCTCTTCCTCTGTGTTAGTCTTCAGCTGTGACAGACGCACAGAAGGGTGTCTCCCCTCCTCTAAAAGCTCAGACACACCGGTTGGATTGTCAAACGTTTGCCTGCCGACAGTTTTTTATTTATTTTTATTTCACCTTTATTTAGTACTTAGCACCTCTGAACAGTGTCGGCAGTCAATCTCTTATGTGTTCATTTACATTTACATTTTAGTCATTTAGCAGACACTCTTATCCAGAGCGACTTACAGTTAGTGAATACATATTTTATGTATTCACTAATGTATTCACACTGTTTTTGTTCACACAGCAAAGACCTTGGAAGTCGTCAGCCACTCAGCCTTGTTAAAATACTCCAAACCAGAAGGTGGTAGTAGCGTTGTTTGACAATGCATATATGTGCGTATTGCTTATGGTCTAGATTCCAAGTTATCTGCGCTAATGTCGTTATTTTGTACAAAGCCCTTGTTGATACTAGCCAGATGGCCACTACTAGATAACTACCTAGCAAGATGATGAAGAAACAATTTAAGGCACTCTCCATAATCCCATATTGCCAGTGCCAGCCCATAGCCAAATGTTTAGCTAACTAGTTAATGTTAGCATATTCGCTAGCTAGCACAACATAGCTAGCTAGCTAAGGACATTGCACTAACTAGGCAGCTAACACAGGCAGCTGTTTAATGGAAACTATCTAATCCATTGTGATTTAATTATAATGGCAATACTAACTACAGTGGTTAGCTGTCTTGGAGGAAGTATTTAGTGTTGTGTGCATTGCGTCTGTGCACTTATCTAGCTACCATCCCATAGCCTACATTGCATATGAAGTGTGACTGGCTCATCTGTGGATGTACGCAGAAAATGCCCTCTTTAAAAATAAATAATTTCTGGCTCCCCCACATGGGGTTTCGTGCTCTCTGACTGGCTCAAAGTCAAGTTATTGGCCACTGACAAGCATTGCTATTCTACAAGTAGAATCGGTAGGTTCGTTGCTACTGGGTCGGCACGCAGCAGGTACCATTTTTGTTCTAGCAAGAGAAGGAACGGCCTCCCTCTGTCATGGCCCAGTACTAAATGACTTTGTAGGATGGTGTGATGAATCACACTTGGTCCTCAATACCAACAAGATCAAAGAGATGTGCATAGATAGACTTCAGGAAGCGAACAACACCCACCTCTGCAACATCTATCAGAGGTCAGAACATAGAGATTGTAGAGGAATACAAATATCTGACTGTCCACTTAGACAATAAGCTTCAGTAGAGTAAATCTACAGACCTGATTTACAAAAAGAGTCAACAGAGACTGTACTTTCTCAAAAAGCTGGGATCTTTTAATGTTAACTGTACTATACTGACTGTGTTTTACAAATCTTAGTATTTAAACTTTTTGCATTGTTTGTTGGTTTGGCAATGCCACTGTCAGACAGAAAAATATGCTGAGAAGGATTATCACCACAGCAAGCAAGGTGATGAGATCTTTAAGTTCAGAGCCCTCAGCAAGGCTCACAAAAACATTTTAGACCCAAGCCACCCCCGTACCTGAACTTTGAACTACTCCCCTCTGGGTGCAGGTATAGGGCACCCCCCGGCAGGAAAAACAGAACTAGACAAACATTTGTGCCAGGTGTGATATCCCTCCTAAACAGCTTGGGCTAATGTTCCTATCACCAGTAAGGCCAGCAGGCTAGTCTCTTTCATTGATATATACTGTATGTAACTGTTATGAATTTTGTATTGTCAATTTGTTGTCTACTGTATAAACGCCACTTTAAAAATGTGCATGATAGTGCAACAAAATGTCCCCATGGGGACAATAAAGTCAGTAATGTAAAGTAAGTACTCATCGGCAGTATATCGGCAGTGAGATTCTCAGTGTGTTTCATGCTTAACAGCCCCACCATAGTCACAGTGTCAACACTGCTGTTTGACCACTGTGCTTCATCTCTGTAGAAAACTCATTCAGATGTAGAAAGCTCAGTGATGTGGCAGTAACCGGTAAAGACACATTCCTGTATTTCATTACAAACTGTAGTTTATTGTCCAATTTCAGATGAGTGTTTTCTAGTTTGGCTGGGCTAGAGGCTGGAGCTCTCACCTGTGTCACAGACAGATGTCATGTGTTCATCATACCCCCCTCCCATCCCTCCTCCACACCAACCCCCCCCCCCCCCCCCCCCCCCCTCACACACACACACACACACACACACACACACACACACACACACACACACACACACACATACAAACACACAGGTGAGCTGAGGCACATCTGTCTTAGAGTTATCACTCTCCTCCTCAGCAACACTTTCATTAGGAGTTGGCAGAGGCAGCCTGCCTCGTGCGCACACACACACACACACACACACACACACACACACACACACACACACACACACACACACACACACACACACACACACACACACACACACACAAACCACTGGATCCACAGCAACTCAAAAGCTTTTTCTGGGAGTGTGAGTGAGGAAGGATCTTTGGGTTCTCTGCCTCTCCTAGCAGCCTGTCATTCATCACTCAAGCTGTTTGCTAACTCTGCTTCATGCGTTGCCAAAATAAGTAGCTCTGTTTGTGCTCAGACAATCCTACATTTCACACATACACACACGCACACCATTCACCTGCACTGCACAGGCCCCAGAAGCACTGAGAATACTGGGCCTCAATTGGCTCTCAGTCACTGCAGCAAATAGCTATCGCCATAATGAAAGGTTTTTAATACGAGTAGCTGTTTTCCCCTGATGTGTCTTTGTCAAACTGTGGAAGTTTATTTAGTGGTGAAAGTCATTCTCAATCATTTTAGCGTTGAACTGTCTCGGTAATTAGCAGGTTCAATGCAGCGAAGGGGTATTTTGGAATGACACCCTCCATTATATGGTGTGCAAGGACTGAACACTCGTTGGTGCAACACAGAATGTACCGAGATAGAAGGAGAGATTGTGGGTGTCTTTATGCCAACAAAGTGTGATTCCAGAGTTTCTACAGTGTTAAGTAGCCTTAGTTATGTTATTTTAAGGACCTATCTTGTGCCTCCTCGCCACAGCGCTACCGTGTCCTCAAGCAACTCAGCGAGAAGAAGCTGAAGGGTTTTTAAAGTGGACAACTTAAACGAAAACCATTCTCTTTTTTCATGAGTGTTCCAGAAGACAGACCTTCATTGCCAGGACAAATAGTGATGTTGTTTCCAAACCAAACTTCAAGGTCTTTAAGTGAGTGTGTGTGTGTGTGTGTGTGGGGGGGGGGGGGGGTCGGTCACATATTAACAGAGCTCTCTGCCTAGGCTTCCTCACGGCACCATGACAACCAATACTTACAAAGTAATCCTTATTTTGAATATTTTTGAAATAGACCAAATTTCTTTTGGGCTGAGAATATAAGACTTATAACTCCGAGAGAGCATCCAAGGGCTAGAATGATGTATATAGAATGTATGACAAACAATAATTTTTAAATATAATTCTAAAATCTTCAGAATTCTGAGATTTTTGTCCATAATACAGAATTCAAAACAACATTCCAATCTCATTATGACTCAACAATTAAGCTAGGCTACAACCATAGAATTTGGAATTAGAACTTGGCTACAACAAGTTCCAAACCAAAGAAAACAACCAGCATGTCCATTCACCACACCATAACTACTCAAGTGTATATCTTTTTAAATCTTCATAAGTGGACAGACATCGCGGAGGAGAGGTGAGTTAGAACATAATAATGTGTAAAAGTGTTTGACTTCTAAGGAAATCAGTGAAGGTAGGCCTACTTATTACCATTTAATAAATTATACCAGTTAGCCTGAAGGTAACTGAAGTTGGAAAACTGGCATGGCCAGACAGTTTTAAGAAAATGACATGGAAAAGATTCACACAAAATAAAAAAAATAAGGAATACATGTTTCTCCATACATATTGATGCAGAGAGAAGTCATTGAGATGGAGAAAGAGATGACTGAAAGTGAGGAGATGGAGAAAGGCAACAAGATGAGGGGGGAACGAGAGATAGAAAGACAAAGAGAAATGGAGGGGCTGCTGAGAATGAGAAAGGAGATTGAGACTTGTAACAAGGTAGACCACTACCGGTGGAAGCTGCAGAGAGAGGTGTTGGAGGAAGTCAACAAGGTGAGGGTGGAACCAGAGCAAGAAAGAGAAAGGCTAATTGAAGAGTTGCTGAGACAGATAAGGGAGACTGAGGCTTCTATTGAGGTAAACTGCTACCAATGGAAGCTGGAGAGAGAGTTGTTTGAGAAACAGAGAGAAAGTGCAGTGTCAGACAGAAAAAATATGGAGCTCAAGATGGCAAAGCTGAAGGTGCAGAACATACTGCACTTGGCCAAGATAGGGAAGTTGACCGTGGAGAACACGAGGCTGTCAGCTGAGAATGAAAGGGTGAGAGAGGTGATGGACAAACAGAGAGAAAGCGCAGCGACCGACAAACAAACAATGGTGGACAAGATATCAAAGGTGAAGATGTCCTTGGCCAAGTTATGGAAGGTGACAGTGGAGAACAAGAAGAGACTGTTAGCTGAGAATGAAAGGGTGGGGAAGGAGAGGGTGAGAGAGAGGAATGGATGGAACCTCATAAGAAATGGTTTGGAGACAGCTTTGGCCAAAGCAGACCAGGAGAGGAATCAGACCCTAGTAGCCTGGAAGGAGGACAGGGGGAGATGGGCCAAGGCCAAGGCTGGCCTACGAAGCCTCTTGGATCAACGGGGGGAAAGATGGATGAAGGAGAAGGAGGAGATTAAGAGGAGGAGCACGCAGGCAGCAGAGGAGTGGATAATTGAGCTGAGAGAGAAGGAGAGAGCGATAGAGGCTCTGGAAAGAGAAAAGATGAGGATTCTGTGCCTGAATGGACAAGAGAAGAAGGGATGGGAGATGGAAAAGAGAGAGATGGAGAAGGAGAACTGGAAGATTACAGAGGAGCGGGAGAGAAAGAGTAGTGAAATTGAGAAAATGCAAAGGGACAAAGAGAGATGGGCAATAGAGAAGAGGGATGTGGTGGAGAGGATGAAGGAGGCGTACATAAAGCTGTACCAGATGCAGACTGTCCTGAGGTTCAGAGAGCAAGAGCAGGCACAGGTACAGTACTCCATTTAACCAGTCACAGTTCAGGGAGGTCATAAGTCACCTCCTAATGGTTATACTATCAGATTCAACAGATTAAGTTGACTGCATGCTAGAGAAGGAGTAATAATAATATTTCAGATCACTGACCAACATGTATGGACTTTCTCTTTCAGATGGAAACTAAACGCGCCCAGAGAGTCAGGGCAAAGCAGGAGAAAAAGGAGAGGAAAGAAAGAGACTTGTTGGAGAAGAACAAAGTAAAAGAACTGCTCAGAGCTAGAAAAGCAGAGAGTAAGGAAGAAGTGAGGAAGAATAAGGAGAGGGTGAAAGCCCACCTGGACGAGGTGGCAAGGAACTATAACGAAAAGAAACAGAGGGAGAAAGAAAGAGAAAAGCTGTTGAAAAAGGCATATGGCAAAGAAAATCACATGGTGTACATCCCAGACCTCATACTGAAGAAGATGTAAGAACACAACGCATATGGAAGAGTAAATATTATCAGCTAGCATTGGTCAAAAGTTCATTTCTATCTTCTTTCATTTAGTGGAATACTTCATCAATAAAATAATATGAGCATTTATTTGTCAGCATTCATTCCCATATGGAAGAAAGAACACACAAAATATGAGAAAAGTATAAGATGTGGAGAGGGCACGACAAAGCCTATTCGAGAGCATCCTGACTGAGATGAGAAATTCAATGAAATAATAGAATTATGAAATTGTTGTGTTGAATCAATGAATCAATGAATCAAATTGTGTTTACATATGTTTAAGACTCACACTTACCTCAGCCTGTTTCTTCCACTTCATGATCTGGGTATCATTGCCGACCCTCAACCTGTTAACATGTCCTCTAGTGGCATCAGAACATAGGCAGATGGCCATGGAGTTCAGAGTGAAGAATATCTTCTCACAGCATCCTTTCCTCCACAGCTCCATCTCCAGGCATGTTGGTACAAACTTCATTTTATTTTGCCTGCTGGTGAACAAGGCCATTGACAGCACCATCCATGTCCCTCTGTCATGGAGGTCCTGCTTCTTACGTTGAAAGTCGTCTCTGAAAAGAGGAGACATTAGAAGGTTTCTTCTCTTAGTTTTGTCTTTTGTCTCGGACAAGGCTTACATGTCAGAGTTGTACTTACTTTACTAATTGACTTGTAGAAACGGTACAACTATATACAACATGTCAATTGTGAAATGATTGATATTGGACATCTAGTGTGAACATGATATTGGGTTAATCCTCACATTGTGGTGATTTCTCTACCTTTGATGAGGTCTACTTTGAGGTTTCTGGCCTGGGGAAGGGTTGCCCTCTAACAGGTGGTCATCAAAGGTGCCTTCTCCTCTGCCCCACGCCAGAGTCTCACTCCAGGAAAAGGTCTGAAAGACCTCTGTCTCCACCGGTTGGGACAAGGGACCATCTTTTTCCTGCACTAACTCCATTCTCTGAAAGTACATAGAAATCACACAAACCTATGATCCTACATTGTAGATGTATGGTATGGCATATCAACTGAATTATAATCTCAAGTCTAAAAAACAATCACTCTTATCACATACTTCTACTACCTTACCTCTTGATGATGTCCTCTTTGTACTTCTTCACGTGTGACCTCATAAACAAAGCATGGAGGTATTGATGGCAATCCAGGTAATATCTGGCCCTGGCAAGGGGACCAGACCCATAGACTGGAGGTGTCCTCTTCACCTCGGGGACAGGGGACTTTGTTGGTCTTCCAGACAATCTCACCTTTTCCTCCTTAGCTGGTGTAACAGCCAATCTCACCTTCTTCACCTTAGCTGGTGTAACAGCCAATCTCACCTTCTTCACCTTAGCTGGTGTAACAGCCAATCTCACCTTCTTCACCTTAGCTGGTGTAACAGCCAATCTCACCTTCTTCACCTTAGCTGGTGTAACAGCCAATCCCACCTTCTTCACCTTAGCTGGTGTAACAGCCAATCTCACCTTCTTCTCCTTAGCTGGTGTAACAGACAATCTCACCTTCTTCTCCTTAGCTGGTGTAACAGCCAATCTCACCTTCTTCTCCTTAGCTGGTGTAACAGCCAATCTCACCTTCTTCTCCTTAGCTGGTGTAACAGCCAATCTCACCTTCTCCTCCTTAGCTGGTGTAACAGCCAATCTCACCTTCTTCTCCTTAGCTGGTGTAACAGACAATCTCACCTTCTTCACCTTAGCTGGTGTTCAAGCCAATCTCACCTTCTCCTCCTTAGCTGGTGTAACAGCCAATCTCACCTTCTTCTCCTTAGCTGGTGTTCAAGCCAATCTCACCTTCTTCTCCTTAGCTGGTGTAACAGCCAATCTCACCTTCTTCTCCTTAGCTGTGTGTGTGTGTGTGTGTGTGTGTGTGTGTGTGTGTGTATATATAGTACATTATATATCTATTAAATGGTTATATATTGATCATTATATATTATATTTATATAAATGACATATATATAATATAAAGTTTAAAACTAGAAGTGTAAATGTTAAAACAATAAATGTTATAGAATAAGAGTTTACTGAAAATAATAAGTAATTAAGTGAATAATTAAACAAATGTAGTGAATGTGTCTGTTCGTAAATGAAACCTAGGCTATACAATTATTGTAAAATATATTTCTATGATTTATCTTTCCTGGTTGTTTTTTCTCAGTGTCCCTGGACAGAAAATGTGCCAATCAATAAAGTTTTCTTTGGTTGACGCCCCATCTGTAGATTGTGTGATTTGATTGGACAACAAGTATTTGGAGCCCTTGGTCTACATAATTGGATATTCAATTGACACATGCACTCAGTTTCCACCTTCGAGAAACAAAAAGGAGGAAAATGTTGGTGTTTGTATTTGATTAACGTTTAATGAAAAAGTATGGATTTCAGCAAAAAAATTAAGACTCGCAACTACAGAGGACAAACATTTTATGATGAATTATTAGTATTGACCTTTTTGGTGTTTTTCAAAATTGTTATTACACGACAAATTCAAGCCAATTTTGTTTGCATTTTCAAATGATATATACTTATGGCTTATGCCTTAATTGTAGCAGCGTAACTGTGTTGTGAGATCTTAACTAGAGCAATAAGAAACTATTACTGGATATAGTCAATGGGATAGTTGTTGTCATGGTAGACTTTTAAAACTAATTATGTGGCTGGCCACCCCTTTACAACTCGGAAGGCATGGTTTTGCAGATAAATGAGTAAACGTGAACTACACTCTTAAAAGAAAAGCTTCCTGTAGGATCCTTTAGGATAATATAAGGTTAAAAAATTTACCTTAAGATTAATTTCCAAGCCTATACTCTGCCATCAGCTCGTTGTTGAACCATTGAAGACTTCAGGGGTTCTTTGAAGAAGCCTTTTCAAAAGAGGGGTTCGTTTTGGAACCAGCAGCGCCCTCGTGAGTAAAGGGCGCTCGAGCGTAGAATTCAAATTGAGACCGTTGGTCAAAAGACAACTGGAAGCGGGAAGCGCGCGGATGGTTGGAGAGACGCGACCAGTAAGAGATGACTTGCATCGGATTGACGTGAAAGGTGAGTGATACCTTAGCTATTCGCTTAGCTAAGATAATAATTCATCAAACTACTATCAAATTACTAAAAAACAATACATTATGTATTGTACTCTTGGTTTTTCATCAGCTAGCCAAGCTACATAGCCTGTAATGTTAGCTGGTAATTGTTGTATAAATGTTGGTACGTTTTAGCTAACGTTAGCTACAGTAGCTAGCTAGTTAAAGTTACTGTAACGTTAGCTAACTTTAGCTAGCTAGACTCAATATTGAGAAATTGTAGTCATTTAAACCCATGATATACTTTCTCACCATCTCCTTCCATCCTCCTCCCTTTAGTACCTGGCTTATCCTGCCCCTGTCCAGTTAAGTGGTGGAGAGTTTGGAAGCTGTGAGCTCGGATAGAGAAATGTATCAACCACCACGAACAGGTAACACACACACACACACACACACACACACACACACAGATGACCCAATGTAGATTATGTTCGACTTGACAAAAAGAAGAATACATAAAACAGATCAGATTAGTTAGATGCATTTGATATTGAATACTCATGTTGTTTATGTTGTGTTTGTGTCTAATTGATGTCTTTCAGGTTGGTGTATTGGGGCGGATTGTTCTGTCCTCTGTATTTCAGACCAAAGCAAGACAATGTTTAAAGCTCGCTATGGATCTACTAACAGGTTAGCCTCTATAAAGTATTTGGATGTATTTGAAGTGTGATTATAGTGTGTTCTGTGTTACTCCTTTGTCTATCCAATACTAACTGAATAGTGAATCAATCAATCAATACAGTTTGATTATAGTGTGTTCTGTGTAATTCCTTCATCTTTTCCAATACTAACTGAATAGTGAATGAATGTATTTACAGTGATTCAATCAATCAATACAGTGTGATTATAGTGTGTTCTGTGTAATTCCTTCGTCTTTTCCAACACTAACTGAATGGTGAATGAATGTATTTGCAGTCAATCAATCAATCAATCAATCAATACAGTGTTTGAACAAAATTCAACTCCAGTTGAAGAACTGGGACAAGCTACAAATCTCATTGTGGGGTAGGCCACATGTTATAACGATGGTTAAAGCTCCTAAACGGAATTACATCATCAGCATGTTTCCACTGTCCATACCTGCCTACACCTTTAACACCATAGACAAAATGATTCATTTGGACTATTAAAAGGGCGAGGATGAACCAAGCTAGATTACAGGTAAAGACTTAGAAGGGAGGATTAAAGCTCCCTAACATGTAATTATAGCAAGAAGCCTTTATAACTGCCCAAATAGGCTCTTTATTGAGAACTCTAATAGGCCAATTTGGGTTGACATGGAAGAATAACTTAATGCCCCATTTGGAGCATCATATTATCTGAGTCAACACTTAAATGTGGGACTGCAGAATCCCATAATGTCCCATACTAAGAAATATGGCGTCAGATAAATAAGAGACAGACATCTTCACCTTTCCTGACAAGCTCTGCTTCTTTATGGAACAACCATAAATGCATTTTAGGAGGAAAGGTGGTTGTCTGGAAAGAGTGGGATAGGTTTTGTTTTAGCCTCAACACTAATACATTTCACTTTTGCGCTATGTGTCAACTTGAATTTGAGTGTGGCTGTGGAAGACTGGTCCCTTGATGATGTCTGCAAGTGGCTGAGTACCAATGATCTCCATGATTCCATCCCATCATTCCAAGGTTCACAATCTTTCTGAAGAATGCCAACTCTCTTCAATTGTCCACTTTGCAACGAGCATACTGTCTTTGTGTCCAGACGACTCACACATATTGGCCTCTATCACCAGCATGAACCACATTTTCTAATTACCTGTGGAATTAATGGGTGTGGGAAAGCAAATAGATGTTTTAGCGCCTATCGGTCACACATCTACCAAAACCACAGAGCTTTTAAGCCCCAACTTAGATGAGAATTGCCCTCATGATGAATTTGAGACGGGGACTGATCCCATTGAAGATGACATGAGCGATGTAGAGAGTCTGCCAGAGGCTGAATATGTTCAAGCCACAGAGATCAACACTGAGCAGCTAATTGAAGGTCTCAAAAAGAATATCTATTTTTTGATTTTGGAAATCAGGAAAGAACACTGCATCCCAGTTACGGTACAGAATAGCATTGTTGAGGACCTCAGAACCATTTTTGATGCATTTATGACACACTACAGTGATCCCCTCAGGTTTCATCTTACAAATAAGCAAATACATGTGGATGAAGATGGGACTTGCTTAACAACTCTGCAGTATTTGAGGAATGCATTAGATGCATAAGCTCTGAGTGGATGCTGGAGCATTACTGTGTGAAATAATTGGGCATGGTCCGGCCAATTGAAGTACCACTGAGCAACAAAGAAGGTTATAAAACAAGGTGATTTCAATCCAGCTACATGGTCCCCAGGCTATATTAATATAAAGAGACATGAGACAAAACAATCATAATGAATAAGATTACATGGACAGGGGGACCTGATCCTAGGTCAGCACTCCTCCTCTGAGACACTTCCCAGGAGTCACCAGGACCAAGAAACATAACACTTACTGTTGTAAAGTCTAGTTACAGCAGGTGTTTACTGCCATCTAGTGGAAGATACCAATAAACCACTTTATTATCAGGGTGTGGAGACTGCTGAGTGAAACAGAAAGTAAATGTGTTCTTTTGTACAGGATCCATTTTGAGACGACAGAGCAGAAAACACTATATGGAGAGAACAAAAAAATAAAGTGAGTATTTCTAAGTATTGCTGAACAATAATCTGTTTTAAAGGACAGAGTATGTGAGTGAATACCTGGAATGCGATATTACTAGTTAGTAGAACTGCCACTTGAGCTATGTTGCTGACAGACAGCAGTTTTCAAAGTGGAAACTAATCAGTAGGCCTACATGTTATTTAGATTGTCATTAAGGAGACACCTATTTTACAACCAACATATTAACGCTGTAGAACTGATGCGCATCAAGAAATAAGGTGACAAATCACAGGAAAACTACTTTAGGCGCTCTAGAGCACGTTAGATACATTCTGTCGGAGGTGGTTTAAACTGAAATCTAATGTCGACTTTGCTTATGGAAAACCATATCATGCGAAGGTTTTTACACATGCTCAGTTGTTGGGTCTCTCGAGTGGAAATTTGAAATGAAAGTTATGGAACTTCCTCATGTGCTTCTGTTATGAGAAAATTCCACAATGAAACTGACATTAAATGTGGAGAATGATAGATCTGTTGGCCATCAAGTAGCCTATTAATTGTTATGCCTGTCTAGGCTACTGTAGCCTGCCATTTTATACTATAAATATGTTGAAATGACTGGAGTCGTTGCAAATCATTTTGTGCCACTTGTGTAGCCAACCTGGAGCTGGCAAACAGATGTAATAAATAGCCTTTAACTTCAGTTTATTGTTGTTGTAGCCTTGTGTTATTATACAATTAATAATGGCCGTGTTTAGTTAATTCCATTGGAAGTTATCAATTGTCACCATGGTCACAGTTCTATTGCAATTCAGATGTTAGAATGCATTAGATTGAAGGTAACAGTCAGCCAGATTAGGCTACAGGTATAAAAATAACCTGGCTGTTGTTGACAAGCACAGGCCTATTCAGTTCATATCCATATTTTTAATATTTAATACAGATTGAGATTACGACCCCATCCTCAGTAGCCTATTCCAGCAGGCTACTGGGCAACAGAAGCACTTCCTACCTCAACATCGCCTTGCTGTTCATGTTAAATAAATGAATCTGTCAATTTGAACTAAGCAAGCTGCTAAATCATTCCGCTTACATCTAGACTACATCTTGCCCAGGCTACTGGAGGCTATCTGAAATAAGATGTAGGCCTATCAGGGGCTATGTTTTGGCCTAGTTTTCAGGCCTTGTGGGCGGGTTTTGAGTAGTCATTGGGCTAGAAAAAGTAATTGCATTAAATCACCTGACTGTTTGGATGTGTCTGTTAGTTAATGTTTTATTTCTGAGAGATAATGAGTAAAAGAGAATAATGTACATTCAATAATTAGTTGTCACTGTGTTCACCACAACCAACATGCTTGATCTCATGTTTAGGGGTCAGTGGTCTAAAATGGGTCACTCTGGATTGAGAGAGGAGGGGGGCCCTGCCTCTAAAATGAGTCTCTCTGGGGAACATGACACCAAAACTAAGAGGTGAGCTGAAAATATTGTTTAAGAATTTATATTAGAAAATGCTATATAGGAGAAAAGAAAATCACATTTGTGATTTTTCATCAGAAATGATTACTAATGGCTACCTTCAATGTAACTATTGTAGATTTGAGATGTGGTTTAAAACCATTGTTTAGCTGGAATGTAATGTTCGTATCCTGTATATTTGACTGTGATACGTGGTCGTCTCACCTAGCTACCTTAAGATGAATGCATTTACAGATGCCATATCTTCATTTGACCCTGTTTCTCACAGCAGGAACATAATCCTGCAGCAATAGCAAATGTGTATTTTTAGGTGGATTATAATTAAGGGATATTTTCTGTAGGGGTTCATACATTTTACATCAGGGAAAATCAAGTCTGACATTTTAAAGTGGAAATTACACACTTTAGACACCTTTATAAAGCCTTGTAGTGGTTTAATAATTTCTTTAAACATTAAAAGCTAATTTACCAACATTTCTGAAAATGGATATATAGCGTTTTGGAATGAAACTCTTGTTTCCCCATCTGAGCTCAGAGTAGATGAGCGATGTAATGTTTGTCTCTGTTGTGTTGAAGCCCAATCAAGCAGGAGAGACCAGCCTCCCCTGTACCCAGCTGTGTGTCCATGAAGAGTGACTGGTCAATGAATCCACCTCTAAACTTTAGAGAGGGAGACTTTTCTAGTGAACAAAGGTAAGAAGAACTCATGGGTCATGGTCAGTGAGTTAAACAACACTGTCTCTAGTCATTTCTCCTCTCCCATTTTCCCATTTAATATTGTTGTTTTCATAATCCATAGGCTAAACCTTTTTTCCATTTTCATAGTCCTGAAACAATATTAAACAAACACAACATTCCCTCCCTGTGTGTGTGTGTGTGTGTGTGTGTGTGTGTGTGTGTGTGTGTGTGTGTGTGTGTGTGTGTGTGTGCACTCCCTGGATGAGGAGATGTAATCTCTATCCTGATTGCCTAGTCACTTTTACCCCTGCCTACATGTACATATTACCTCAACTACCAGGTACCCCTGCACATTGACTCGGTACTGGTACTCCTTGTATATAGTCTAGTTATTACCTCAACTACCTGGTACCCCTGCACATTGACTCAGTACTGGTACTCCTTGTATATAGTCTAGTTATTACCTCAACTACCTGGTACCCCTGGACATTGACTCAGTACTGGTACTCCTTGTATATAGTCTAGTTATTACGTCAACTACCTGGTACCCCTGGACATTGACTCAGTACTGGTACTCCTTGTATATAGTCTAGTTATTACCTCAACTACCTGGTACCCCTGCACATTGACTCAGTACTGGTACTCCTTGTATATAGTCTAGTTATTACCTCAACTTCCTGGTACCCTGCACATTGACTCAGTACTGGAACAGCGCCGGAAGAAGATGGCTGCCGTTTTACAGCCCTCTAACCAATTGTACTATTATGTGTGTTTTTCCGCGTTATTTGTAATTTATTTTGTACATAATGTTTATGCCATCGTCTCTTATAACCAAAGAGAGCTTCTGGATATCAGGACAGCGATTACTCACCTCGCGTTGGACGAACACTTTTTTTTCAACGAGGCGTTCGCGAAGGATATTCTACAGACTCCAGACAAGGCCCAGATCCCCGTCATTCGCGTGAGGAAGAGACGGAGATACCGTGGACGTAGGTCGGGGTGCCTTGTAAAGATCCGACGGCGAACGAGTAAACTGCCTCTCCCATCAATCCTATTAGCCAACGTTCAAGCTTTGGATAATAAAATGGACGATTTAAGATTACGGTTATCCTACCAACGGGACATTAAAAACTGTAATATCTTATGTTTCACGGAGTCGTGGCTGAATGACAACAATGACAACATTCAGCTAGCAGGCTATACGCTACATCGGCAGGACAGAACGGCAGACTCGGGTAAGACGAGGGGTGGCGGTCTCTGTATTTTTGTAAACAACAGCTGGTGCACAAAATCAAATACTAAGGAAGTCTCAAGGTTTTGCTCGCCTGAGGTAGAGTATCTTATGATAAGCTGTAGACCACACTATTTACCAAGAGAGTTTTCATCTATACTTTTCATAGCTGTCTATTTACCACCACAAACCAATGCTGGCATTAAGATTGCACTGAATGAGTTGTACAAGGCCATTAATCAACAGGAAAACGCTCATCCAGATGCAGCGCTCCTAGTAGCAGGGGACTTTAATGCAGGGAAACTTAAATCCGTTCTACCTCATTTCTACCAGCATGTTAAATGTGCAACCAGAGGGGAAAAAACTCTAGACCACCTTTACTCCACACACAGAGACGCATACAAAGCTCTCCCTCGCCCTCCATTTGGCAAATCTGACCATAACTCTATCCTCCTGATTCCTGCTTATAAGCAAAAACTGAAGCAGGAAGCACCAGTGACTCGGCTAATAAAAAAGTGGTCAGATGTCGCAGATGCTAAGCTACAGGACTGTTTTGCTAGCACAGACTGGAACATGTTCAGGGATTCTTCAGACAGCATTGAGGAGTACACCACATCAGTCACTGGCTTCATCAATAAGTGCATCGATGATGTCGTCCCCACAGTGACCGTACGTACATACCCCAACCAGAAGCCATGGATTACAGGAAACATCCGCACTGAGCTAAAGGGTAGAGCTGCCGCTTTCAAGGAACGGGACTCTAACCCGGACGCTTATAAGAAATCCCGCTATGACCTCCGACGAACCATCAAACAGGCAAAGAGTCAATACAGGTCTAAGATTGAATCATACTACACTGGCTCTGACGCTCGTCGGATGTGGCAGGGCTTGAAAACTATTACAGACTACAAAGGGAAGCACAGCCGCGAGCTGCCCAGTGACACAAGCCTACCAGACGAGCTAAACCACTTCTATGCTCGCTTCGAGGCAAGCAACACTGAAGCATGCATGAGAGCACCAGCTGTTCCGGACGACTATGTGATCACGCTCTCCGTAGCCGATGTGAGTAAGACTTTTAAGCAGGTCAACATTCACAAGGCCGCAGGGCCAGACGGATTACCAGGACGTGTACTCCGAGCATGTGCTGACCAACTGGCAAGTGTCTTCACTGACATTTTCAACATGTCCCTGACTGAGTCTGTAATA
Source organism: Coregonus lavaretus (assembly GCF_964263955.1). NCBI lineage: Eukaryota > Metazoa > Chordata > Actinopteri > Salmoniformes > Salmonidae > Coregonus > Coregonus lavaretus. The sequence continues at coordinate 23,028 of NW_028164325.1, read as the reverse complement.
CCAACATGTTTCAAGCAGACCACCATAGTCCCCGTGCCCAAGAACTCTAAGATAACCTGCCTAAATGACTACCGACCCGTGGCACTGACGTCTGTAGCCATGAAGTGCTTTGAAAGACTGGTCATGGCTCACATCAACAGCATAATCCCAGAAACCCTAGACCCACTCCAATTTGCATACCGCCCCAACAGATCCACAGATGATGCAATCTCTATCGCACTCCACACTGCCCTTTCCCACCTGGACAAGAGGAACACCTACGTGAGAATGCTATTCATTGACTACAGCTCAGCATTCAACACCATAGTGCCCTCAAAGCTCATCACTAAGCTAAGGATCCTGGGACTAAACACCTCCCTCTGCAACTGGATCCTGGACTTCCTGACGGGCCGCCCCCAGGTGGTAAGGGTAGGTAACAACACATCTGCCACACTGATCCTCAACACGGGGGCCCCTCAGGGGTGCGTGCTCAGTCCCCTCCTGTACTCTCTGTTCACCCATGACTGCATGGCCAGGCACGACTCCAACACCATCATTAAGTTTGCCGACGACACAACAGTGGTAGGCCTGATCACCGACAACGATGAGACAGCCTATAGGGAGGAGGTCAGAGATCTGGCCGTGTGGTGCCAGGACAACAACCTCTCCCTCAACGTGACCAAGACAAAGGAGATGATTGTGGACTACAGGAAAAAAAAGAGGACTGAGCACGCCCCCATTCTCATCGACGGGGCTGTAGTGGAACAGGTTGAGAGCTTCAAGTTCCTTGGTGTCCACATCACCAACGAACTATCATGGTCCAAACACACCAAGACAGTCGTGAAGAGGGCACGACAAAGCCTATTCCCCCTCAGGAGACTAAAAAGATTTGGCATGGGTCCTCAGATCCTCAAAAAATTCTACAGCTGCACCATCGAGAGCATCCTGACTGGTTGCATCACCGCCTGGTATGGCAACTGCTTGGCCTCTGACCGCAAGGCACTACAGAGGGTAGTGCGTACGGCCCAGTACATCACTGGGGCAAAGCTCCCTGCCATCCAGGACCTCTATACCAGGCGGTGTCAGAGGAAGGCCCTCAAAATTGTCAAAGACTCCAGTCACCCTAGTCATAGACTGTTCTCTCTGCTACCGCACGGCAAGCGGTACCGGAGTGCCAAGTCTAGGTCCAAAAGACTTCTCAACAGCTTCTACCCCCAAGCCATAAGACTCCTGAACAGCTAATCATGGCTACCCGGACTATTTGCACTGCCCCCCCACCCCATCCTTTTTACGCTGCTGCTACTCTGTTAAGTATTTATGCATAGTCACTTTAACTCTACCCACATGTACATATTACCTCAACTAGCCGGTGCCCCCGCACATTGACTATGCAACGGTACCCCCCTGTATATATAGCCTCCCTACTGTCACTTTATTCTATTGTATATATAGCCTCCCTACTGTCACTTTATTTTTTACTTCTGCTCTTTTTTTTCTCAACACTTTTTTGTTGTTGTTTTATTCTTACTTTTTTTGTTTAAAATAAATGCACTGTTGGTTAAGGGCTGTAAGTAAGCATTTCACTGTAATGTCTGCACCTGTTGTATTCGGCGCATGTGACCAATAAAATTTGATTTGATGATTTGATTTGATTTATATATAGTCTAGTTATTACCTCAACTACCTGGTACCCCTGCACATTGACTCAGTACTGGTACTCATTTTACATTTACATTTTAGTCATTTAGCAGACGCTCTTATCCAGAGCGACTTACAGGAGCAATTAGGGTTAAGTGCCTTGCTCAAGGGCGCATTTACGTCATTTAGCAGACGCTCTTATCCAGAGCGACTCACAAATTGGTGCATTCACCCTATAGCCAGTGGGATAACCACTTTACAATTTTTTGGGGGACTCCTTATAGGCTCATTACTACCTCAACTACCTGGTACCCCTGCACATTGACTCAGTACTGGTACTCCTTATATATAGTCTAGTTATTACCTCAACTACCTGGTACCCCTGCACATTGACTCAGTACTGGTACTCCTTGTATATAGTCTAGTTATTACCTCAACTACCTGGTACCCCTGCACATTGACTCAGTACTGGTACTCCTTATATATAGTCTAGTTATTACCTCAACTACCTGGTACCCTGCACATTGACTCAGTACTGGTACTCCTTATATATAGTCTAGTTATTACCTCAACTACCTGGTACCCCTGCACATTGACTCAGTACTGGTACTCCTTGTATATAGTCTAGTTAATACCTCAACTACCTGGTACCCCTGCACATTGACTCAGTACTGGTACTCCTTGTATATAGTCTAGTTATTACCTCAACTACCTGGTACCCCTGCACATTGACTCAGTACTGGTACTCCTTATATATAGTCTAGTTATTACCTCAACTACCTGGTACCCTGCACATTGACTCAGTACTGGTACTTCTTATAGCCTCATTATTGTTATTTCATTGTGTTACTATTTCCTATTGTATTTAGCTAATTTTTCTTACTTTTTAACTGCATTGTTGGGAAAGGGCTCGTTAGTCAGCATTTCACGGTAAAGTGTACACCTGTTGTATTCAGCGCATGTGAGAAATAGAATTTGATTTGAAGGTCATTGGCAGAAACACGTAATTGGCTCTAACGGTCATCTCGTGCCGAACAGCGCATGCTCGGATGTTGAAGCACTGTGGCTAGGAAAAACACCCTAGAAAGGCAGGAACCTAGGAAGAAACCTAGAGAGGAACCAGGCTCTGAGGGGTGGCCAGTCCTCTTCTGGCTGTGCCGGTTGGAGATTATAACAGTACATGGCCATTAAGGCCAGATCGTTCTTCAAGATTTTCAAATGTTCATAGATAACCAGCAGGGTCAAATAATAATCACAGTGGTTATAGTGGTTGCAACAGGTCAGCATCTCAGGAGTAAATGTCAGTTGGCTTTTCATAGTCGAGCATTCAGATGTCGAGACAGCAGGTGAGAGAGAGAGAGAGAGAGAGAGAGAGAGAGAGAGAGAGAGAGAGAGAGAGAGAGAGAGAGAGAGAGAGAGAGAGAGAGAGAGAGAGAGAGAGAGAGAGAGAGAGAGAGAGAGAGAGAGAGAGAGAGAGAGAGAGAGAGAGAGAGAGAGAGAGAGAGAGAGAGAGAGAGAGAGAGAGAGAGAGAGAGAGAGAGAGAGGTGTAAAAAAAAATTTACCTGGCTATTGTTGACAAGCATGGGCCTATTTAGTTCATATCCAATTTATTAATATTTGATTCATTGATTGAAATTACGACCCCATCCTCAGTAGCCTATTCCAGCAGACTACTGGGCAACAGAAGCACTTCCTACCTCAACATCGCCTTGCTATTCATGTTAAATAAATTAGTCTGTCAATTTGAACTAAGCAAGCTGCTAAATCATTCAGCTTACATCTTGCCTACATCTTGCCCAGGCTACTGGAGGCTATCTAAAATAAGATGTAGGCCTATCAGGGGCTATGTTTTGGCCTAGTTTTCAGGCCTTGTTGGTGGGTTTTGAGGAGTCATTGGGCTAGAAAAGTAATTGCATTAAATCACCTGACTGTTTGGATGTGTCTGTTAGTTAATGTTTTATTTCTGAGAAATAATGAATAAAAGAGAACAATTGACATTCAATAATTAGTTGTCACTGTGTTCACCACAACCAACATGCTTGATCTCATGTTTAGGGGTCAGTGGTCTAAAATGAGTCTCTCTGGGGAGAGAGAGGAGGGGGGCCCTGCCTCTAAAATGAGTCTCTCTGGGGAACATGACACCAAAGCTAAGAGGTGAGCTGACAATATTGTTTAAGAATTTATATTACAAAATGCTATATAGGAGAAAAGAAAATCACATTTGTGTTTTTTCATCAGAAATGATTACTAATAGGTACCTTCAATGTAACTATTGTAGATTTGAGATGTGATTTAAAACCATTGTTTAGCTGGAATGTAATGTTCGTATCCTGTATATTTGACTGTGATACGTGGTTGTCTCACCTAGCTACCTTAAGATGAATGCATTTACAGATGCCATATCTTAATTTGACCCTGTTTCTCACAGCAGGAACATAATCCTGCAGCAATAGCAAATGTGTATTTTTAGGTGGATTATAATTAAGGGATATTTTCTGTAGGGGTTCATACAGTTTTCCTCAGGGAAAATCAAGTCTGACATTTTAAAGTGGAAATTACACACTTTAGACGCCTTTATAAAGCCTTGTAGTGGTTTAATAATTTCTTTAAACAATAATAGCTAATTGACCAACATTTCTGAAAATGGATATATAGCGTTTTGGAATGAAACTCTTGTTTCCCCATCTGAGCTCAGAGTAGATGAGAGACGTAATGTTTGTCTCTGTTGTGTTGAAGTCCAATCAAGCAGGAGAGACCAGCCTCCCCTGTACCCAGCTGTGTGTCCATGAAGAGTGACCAGTCTATGGACTTTCCTATACTGTTTAGAGAGGGAGACTCTTCTAGTGAACAAAGGTAAGAAGAACTCATGGGTCATGGTCAGTGAGTTAAACAACACTGTCTCTAGTCATTTCTCCTGTCCCATTTTCCCATTTATTTTTGTTGTTTTCATAATCCATAGGCTAATCCTTTTTTCCATTTTCATAGTCCTGAAACAATATTAAACAAACACTACATTCCCTCCCTGTGTGTGTGTGTGTGTGTGTGTGTGTGTGTGTGTGTGTGTGTGTGTGTGTGTGTGTGTGTGTGTGTGTGTGTGTGTGTGTGCACTCCCTGGATGAGGAGATGTAATCTCTATCCTGATTGCCTAGTCACTTTTACTGCTACCTACATGTACATATTACCTCAACTACCTGGTACCCCTGCACATTGACTCAGTACTGGTACTCCTTGTATATAGTCTAGTTATTAACTCAACTACCTGGTACCCCTGCACATTGACTCAGTACTGGTACTCCTTATATATAGTCTAGTTATTAACTCAACTACCTGGTACCCCTGCACATTGACTCAGTACTGGTACTCCTTGTATATAGTCTAGTTATTAACTCAACTACCTGGTACCCCTGCACATTGACTCAGTACTGGTACTCCTTGTATATAGTCTAGTTATTACCTCAACTACCTGGTACCCTGCACATTGACTCAGTACTGGTACTCCTTGTATATAGTCGAGTTATTACCTCAACTACCTGGTACCCTGCACATTGACTCAGTACTGGTACTCCTTGTATATAGTCTAGTTATTACCTCAACTACCTGGTACCCTGCACATAGACTCAGTACTGGTACTCCTTGTATATAGTCTAGTTATTACCTCAACTACCTGGTACCCCTGCACATAGACTCAGTACTGGTACTCCTTGTATATAGTCTAGTTATTACCTCAACTACCTGGTACCCCTGCACATTGACTCAGTACTGGTACTCCTTGTATATAGTCTAGTTATTACCTCAACTACTTGGTACCCCTGCACATTGACTCAGTACTGGTACTCATTGTATATAGTCTAGTTATTACCTCAACTACCTGGTACCCTGCACATTGACTCAGTACTGGTACTCCTTATAGCCTCATTATTGTTATATCATTATGTTACTATTTCCTTTTTTTATTTAGCTAATTTTTCTTACGTTTTAACTGCATTGTTGGGAAAGGGCTCGTTAGTAAGCATTTCACGGTAAAGTGTACAGCTGTTGTTTTCAGCGCATGTGAGAAATACAATTTGATTTGAAGGTCATTGGCTCTAACGGTCGTCTCGTGCCGAACAGCGCATGTTCAGATGTTGAAGCACTGTGGCTAGGAAAAACTCCCTAGAAAAGCAGGAACCTAGGAAGAAACCTAGAGAGGAACCAGGCTCTGAGGGGAGGCCAGTCCTCTTATGGCTGTGCTGGGGGGAGATTATAAGAGTACATGGCCATTAAGGCCAGATCATTCTTCAAGATGTTCAAATGTTCATAGATGACCAGCAAGGTCAAATAATAATCACAGTGGTTATAGAGGTTGCAACAGGTCAGCACCTCAGGAGTAAATGTCATTTGCCTTTTCATAGTCGATCATTCAGAGGTTGAGACAGCAGGTGTGTGTGTGTGTGTGTGTGTGTGTGTGTGTGTGTGTGTGTGTGTGTGTGTGTGTGTGTGTGTGTGAGACAGAGAGAGAGAGAGAAGGCAACAGGTAAGAGAGAGAGAGAGAGAGAGAGAGAGAGAGAGAGAGAGAGAAGGCAACAGGTAAGAGAGAGAGAGAGATTAGGCAACAGGTAAAAAAGAAATTACCTGGCTGTTGTTGACAAGCATTGTCCTAATCAGTTCATATCCATATTATTAATATTTGATTCATTGATTGAAATTATGACCCCATTCTCAGTAGCCTATTCCAGCAGGTTACTTGGTAACAGAAGCACTTCCTACCTTAAAATTAGTTAAATAAATTAATCTGTCAATTTGAACTAATCAATTTGAACTAAGCATAATTTTATACGTCGCTTGTTTGCATCAATTGCAAAGACATTTGCAACTTTGTATTTGTAGTCAACTTTGTTCTGAATTTATCTGCGGTCACAAAGAGACGGATAAACCATGTGGTTCTATGTTTAGCGGAGATCTTCTGTGTATAAAGTGACGCGGGAGGGCAAAAAAGCATCTAACGAGGCACTTGGCTGTTCTACAAGTGGTCTGAGGCAGGTGTTAGAATATGAGCGTTTTCAAGTGCAACGTTAATAACGATGGTTTTGGGAAACAGCTCAGAGATTTAACAATGCTCCTACGAAGGTTCTAACGATTAACTTAGCCTTACGATGCTTTTGGGATACCAGGCCCTGGACAAAAACATCTGCTAAATTCAAAGGTAAATGTTTTACATACAGATCTCATATTGCTGGATTTATTTTTTTAAACAATTTTTTATATTGATGTTACAAATGTATCATGTGTACAGTTCTTTATAAAAAATGTAGTTATTTGTTACATTTGACTGTGTAAAACCTAGCAGTACTACTTATTTCTCTGAGAGTGCGGCAGATGTACATTCAAGAATTAGTTGTCACTGTGTTAACCACAACCAACATGCTGTATCTCTGTTTAGGGGTCAGTGGTCTAAAATTAGTCTGTCTGGGGAGAGAGAGGACCAATTTTCTACTCTGAGACACTTTTTGGATACGTGCCCAGATCTCAAAATATTGTTTTAAAAAACGAATAATTTTTGTTTGACATAATAAAAAAAGAATATTACTAATGTACCCGACTTTAAAGACTGGGTTTAGTTTATTGTGTGGCTCTGCTCATGTCCGCGTTCTGGAACTGTCCGCGTCCCCGTACAGAACTGTCCGCGTCCACGTACGGTTTGGCGCCAAGCATATTGTCCAGTTACGCGCAGAGTGGTCTGAGGTGATCTTGGGGAATAACGACGGAGTTCGTTACAGTGTTGAGACGCCGAAGTTTATTGTTCAATTTGCTTTTTGCGTAATGGTCAGTGACAGTATGAGTGTTGCCAGATCCTTTTCACTCGCTAGTCTTGTTTAATTGTGTGGTTCACCGGATTCGTCATCATCCTCGAGGGACAGACGAACGACCTGCTAGTTAGCCAAGCTAGTCGGTACAGCTAGCTAAGCTAGCTACTCTACCAGCAGCATCCTAGTTATCCAACTACCACTACATCATCACCGGCTGCTTGCATTTCTTGTGGACCGATTGAGCTCCCTGGTTGTTTCTTCCACCTGTTAAATACCGTGGAGGGCTTCTCCCTCTCTCGTTGACGGATGCTGGCCTACGCTCCCTCTGTCCGGTTCTCCTCTCTTCACTAGATGGACTGTAACTTTAGTGTTTAACCCCTCTGTGTCCAAGGACCAAACTTTTTAATAATATTTTCGGGCGCCCCAAGGTTTTTATTGTTTGTAAAACTTTAGTGGAGAGCTCTCAATTTGCCGGATTTTAGGTATATAAAGTGCCTTCAGAAAGTATTCACACCCCTTGACTTTTTCCACATTTTGTTATGTTAAAGCCTGAATTTAAAATGCATACAATTCAGATTTATTTGGTCACTGGCCTACACACAATACCCCATAATGTCAAAATTGAATTATGTTTTACAAAGTCTTTACAAATGTAATTAAAAATAAAAAGCTGAAATGTCTTGAATCAGTAAGTATTCAACCCCTTTGTTATGGCAAGCCTGAAAAGTTTCAGGAGTAGAAATGCGCTTAACAAGTCACATAATAAGCAGTAGGAGTGCGTGGGTCAAATCACTGGGGAAGACAAGCCAGAAAAATACATATTACAATCTACAGTTGGTCTGAAGTTTACATACACCTTAGCCAAATACATTTAAACTCAGTTTTTCACAATTCCTGACATTTAATCCTAGTAAGAATACCCTGTCTTAGGTCAGTTAGGATCACCACTTTATTTTAAGAATGTGAAATGTCTTTCATCACATTCCCAGTGGGTCAGAAGTTTACATACACTCAATTAGTATTTGGTAGCGTTGCCTTTAAATTGTTTAACTTGGGTCAAACGTTTAGGGTAGCCTTCCACAAGCTTCCCACAGTAAGTTGGGTGAATTTTGGCCCATTCCTCCTGACAGAGCTGGTGTAACTGAGTCAGGTTTGTAGGCCTCCTTGCTCGCACACGTTTTTTCAGTTCTGCCCACACATTTTCCATAGGATTGAGGTCAGGGCTTTGTGATGGCCACTCCAATACCTTGACTTTGTTGTCCTTAAGCCATTTTGCCGCAACTTTGGAAGTATGCTTGGGGTCATTGTCCATTTGGAAGACCCATTTGTGACCAAGCTTTAACTTCCTGACTGATGTCTTGAGATGTTGCTTCAATACATCCACATAATTTTCATTCCTCATGATGCCATCTATTTTGTGAAGTGCACCAGTCCCGCCTGCAGCAAAGCACCCCAACAGCATAATGCTGCCACCCCTGTGCTTCACGGTTGGGATGGTGTTCTTTGGCTTGCAAGCAACCCCCCTTTTCCTCCAAACATAACAATGGTCATTATGGCCAAACAGTTCTATTTTTGTTTCATCAGACCAGAGGACATTTCTCCAAAAAGTATGATCTTCGTCCCCATGTGCAGATGCAAACCGTAGTCTGGCTTTTTTATGGCGGTTTTGGAGCAGTGGCTTCTTCCTTGCTGAGCGGCCTTTCAGGTTATGTCGATATAGGACTCGTTTTACTGTGGATATAGATACTTTTGTACCTGTTTACTCCAGCATCTTCACAAGGTCCTTTGCTGTTGTTCTGGGATTGATTTTCACTTTTCGCACCAAAGTACGTTCATCTCTAGGAGACAGGACTCATCTCCTTCCTGAGCGGTATGACAGCTGTGTGGTCCCATGGTGTTTATACTTGCGTACTATTGTTTGTACAGATGAACGTGGTACCTTCAGGCGTTTGGAAATTGCTCAAGAGTGTGCAAAGCTGTCATCAAGGCAAAGGGTGGCTACTTTGAAGAGTCTCAAATATAAAATATTTTTTGATTTGTTTAACACTTTTTTGGTTACTACATGATTCCATGTGTGTTATTTCATAGTTTTGATGTCTTCACTATTATTCTACAATGTAGAAAATAGTAAAAATTAAAGAAAAACCCTTAAATTAGTAGGTGTGTCCAAACCTTTGACTGGTACTGTATATATGTATTTATTTTTACACATACACTATATATACAAAAGTATGTGGACACCCCATCAAATTAGTGGATTCGGCTATTTCAGTCGCACCCGTTGCTGACAGGTGTATAAAATCGAGCACACCGCCATGCAATCTCCATAGACAAACATTAGCAGTAGAATGGCTTTACTGAAGAGCACAGTGACTTTCAACGTGGCACGGTCATAGGATGCAACATTTCCAACAAGCTCGCCGCCATTGGACTCTGGAGCAGTGGAAACACGATCACACTTGATCACGCTTCACCATCTGGCAGTCCGACGGACCAATCTGGGTTTGGCGGATGCCAGGAGAACGCTACCTGCCCTAATGCATAGTGCCAACTGTAAAGTTTGGTGGAGGAGGAATAATGGTCTGGGGCTGTTTTTCGTGGTTCGGGCTAGGCCCCTTAGTTCCAGTGAAGGGAAATCTTAACGCTACCGCATACAATGACATTCTAGACGATTCTGTGCACAAAGCAAGGTCCATACAGAAATGGTTTGAACTGGAAGAACTTGACTGGCCTGCACAGAGCCCTGACCTCAACCCCATCGAACACCTTTGGAATGCCTACTGCGAGCCAGGCCTAATCGCCCAACATCAGTGCCCGACCTCACTAATTCTCTTGTTGCTGAATGGAAGCAAGTCCCCGCAGCAATGTTCCAACATCTAGTGGAAAGCCTTCCCAGAAGAGTGGAGGCTGGTATAGCAGCAAAGGGGGAACCAACTCCATATTAATGCCCATGATTTTGGAATGAGATGTTGGACCAGGAGGTGTAATGAGATGTTGGACCAGCAGGTGTAATGAGATGTTGGACCAGCAGGTGTAATGAGATGTTGGAGCAGCAGGTGTAATGAGATGTTGTACCAGTAGGTGTAATGAGATGTTGGACCAGGAGGTGTAATGAGATGTTGGACCAGCAGGTGTAATGAGATGTTGGACCAGCAGGTGTAATGAGATGTTGGACCAGCAGGTGTAATGAGATGTTGGAGCAGCAGGTGTAATGAGATGTTGGACCAGCAGGTGTAATGAGATGTTGGACCAGCAGGTGTAATGAGATGTTGGACCAGCAGGTGTAATGAGATGTTGGCCAGCAGGTGTAATGAGATGTTGGACCAGCAGGTGTAATGAGATGTTGGACCAGCAGGTGTAATGAGATGTTGGACCAGCAGGTGTAATGAGATGTTTCACCAGCAGGTGTAATGAGATGTTGGACCAGGAGGTGTAATGAGATGTTTCACCAGCAGGTGTAATGAGATGTTGGACCAGCAGGTGTAATGAGATGTTGGACCAGCAGGTGTAATGAGATGTTGGACCAGGAGGTGTAATGAGATGTTTCACCAGCAGGTGTAATGAGATGTTGGACCAGCAGGTGTAATGAGATGTTTCACCAGCAGGTGTAATGAGATGTTGGACCAGCAGGTGTAATGAGATGTTGGACCAGCAGGTGTAATGAGATGTTGGACCAGGAGGTGTAATGAGATGTTGGACCAGCAGGTGTAATGAGATGTTGGAGCAGCAGGTGTAATGAGATGTTGGACCAGCAGGTGTAATGAGATGTTGGACCAGCAGGTGTAATGAGATGTTGGACCAGCAGGTGTAATGAGATGTTGGACCAGCAGGTGTAATGAGATGTTGGACCAGCAGGTGTAATGAGATGTTGGACCAGGAGGTGTAATGAGATGTTGGCCAGCAGGTGTAATGAGATGTTGGACCAGGAGGTGTAATGAGATGTTGGACCAGCAGGTGTAATGAGATGTTGGCCAGCAGGTGTAATGAGATGTTGGACCAGGAGGTGTAATGAGATGTTGGCCAGCAGGTGTAATGAGATGTTGGACCAGCAGGTGTAATGAGATGTTGGCCAGCAGGTGTAATGAGATGTTGGACCAGCAGGTGTAATGAGATGTTGGACCAGCAGGTGTAATGAGATGTTGGACCAGCAGGTGTAATGAGATGTTGGACCAGCAGGTGTAATGAGATGTTGGACCAGCAGGTGTAATGAGATGTTGGCCAGCAAGTGTAATGAGATGTTGGACCAGCAGGTGTAATGAGATGTTGGCCAGCAGGTTTAATGAGATGTTGGCCAGCAGGTGTAATGAGATGTTGGACCAGCAGGTGTCCACATACTTTTGATCATGTAGTGTCTGTTTGGTGAAGTAATAAAGAAGGTTTAATATTTTGGGTAGATGTTCCTAGAACAGATTATAACTATATATGGACATATTATAAAGTATGTGCATGAATAGACTCTTAAGGATTAAAGTGGAACTGAGATGAGGAAGTGAATCAGGAGGCTCAATATTAGGAGGGTGTTCTTAATGTTTTTTACACTGTTTGTTTGTTGCTTTATGTAATGGCATATATTTAAATGCTTTATATACACTGAGTGTACAAAACATTATGAACACCTGCTTTTTCCATGACATAGATTGACAGGTGAATCCAGGTGAAGATATGATCTCTTATTGATGTCACTTGTTAAATCCATTTCAATCAGTGCCAGGCGCACCGATTTGTATCAAGAACTGCAACGCTGCTGGGCTTTTCGCGCTAAACAGTTTCCTGTGTGTCTCAAAAATGGTCCACCACCCAAAGGACATCCAGCCAACTTGACACAACTGTGGGAATCATAGGAGTCAACATGGGCCAGCATCCCTGTTGGACGCTTTCGACACCTTGAAGAGTCAATGCCTTGACGAGTTGATACTGTTCTGAGGGCGAAAAGGGAGGGGGGGGGGCAGCAACTCAATATTAGGAAGGTGTTCTTAATGTTTTGTATACTCAGTGTATGTTTTTTGCTTTATGTAATGGCATATCTTTTATTGCTTTATGTAATGTATTTTATCTCTTGAAATATAGTTTTGATATATTTTAAAATGTAGTTTCATGGGGATTTATTATGTTTTCCAGAATCTCCAACCAAACCCGGAGATCAGTCTCTCCAGTACCCAGTCATCTGTCAATGAAGAGTGACTTCTCTATGGATCAACCTATACATTTTAGTGATGGACCAGTGACCTTTGACCCCAGGTAAGTTACTGGTCAGAATTGATGATATTACTATTGAATAGGAGAATCTTCTAGATCTGAAACCAGATGTATTTTGTGTATCTGAGTATATACTGTAAAGCATCTGCTTATAATTAGTTGTTTATGTCATATATTTTAATATTCTGAGTGTACAAAACATTATGAACACCTGCTTTTTCCATGACATAGATTGATGAGGTGAATCCAGGTGAAAGATATGATCTCTTATTTATGTAAGTTGTTAAATCAACTTCAATCAGTGGAGATGAAGGGGAGGAGAGAGGTTAATGAAGGATTTTTAAGCCTTGAGACAATTGAGACATGGATTGTGTAAATGTGCCATTCAGAGGGTGAATAGGCAAGACAAAATATTTAAGTACCTTTGAACGGGGTATGGTAGTAGGTACCAGGCACACAGGTTTTTGTCAAGAACTGCAACGCTGCTGGGTTGTTCACGCTCAAAAGTTTCCTGTGTGTATCAAAAATGGTCCACTACCCAAAGGACATCCAGCCATTTTGACACAACTGTGTTACGCATTGGAGTCAACATGGGCCAGCATCCCTGTGGGACGCTTTCGACACCTTGTAGAGTCCATGCCCCGACGAGTTGAGGCTGTTCTGAGGGCAAAAGAGAGGGGAGGTGCAACTCAATATTAGGATGGTGTTCTTAATGTTTTGTATACTCAGTGTATGTTTTTTGCTTTATGTAATGGCATATATTTTATTGCTTCATGTAATGTATTTTATCTATTGAAATATAGTTTTGATATATTTTAAAATGTAGTTTCATGGGGATTTATGTTTTCCAGAATCTCCAACCAAACTCTGAGATCAGTCTCTCCAGTACCCAGTCATCTGTCCATGAAGAGTGACTTCTCTATGAATCATCCTATACATTTTAGTGATGGACCAGTGACCTTTGACCCTAGGTAAGTTACTGGTCAGAATTGTTGATATTACTATTGAAGAGGAGAATCTTCTAGATCTGAAACCAGATGTATTTTGTGTATCTGAGTATATACTATAAGGCATCTGCTTACAATTATTTGTTTATATAATATATTTTAATACACTGAGTGTTGAAAACATTATGAACACCTGCTTTTTCCATGACATAGATTGATAAGGTGAATCCAGGTGAAAGATATGATCTCTTATTTATGTAACTTGTTAAATCAACTTCAATCAGTGGAGATGAAGGGGAGGAGACAGGTTAATGAAGGATTTTTAAGCCTTGAGACAATTGAGACATGGATTGTGTAAATGTGCCATTCAGATGGTGAATAGGCAAGACAAAATATTTAAGTGTCTTTGAACGGGGTATGGTAGTAGGTACCAGGCACACAGGTTTTTGTCAAGAACTGCAACGCTGCTGGGTTGTTCACGCTCAAAAGTTTCCTGTGTGTATCAAGAATGGTCCACTACCCAAAGGACATCCAGCCATTTTGACACAACTGTGGGACGCATTGGAGTCAACATGGGCCAGCATCCCTGTGGGACGCTTTCGACACCTTGTAGAGTCCATGCCACGAAGAGTTGAGGCTGTTCTGAGGGCAAAAGAGAGGGGAGGTGAAACTCAATATTAGGAAGGTGTTCTTAATGTTTTGTATACTCAGTGTATGTTTTTTGCTTTATGTAATGGCATATATTTTATTGCTTCATGTAATGTATTTTATCTAGAAGGAGTTATCCATCTAAATCTGTAGTGACAGAAGGAAGGAGTTCTCCATCTAAATCTGTAGTGACAGAAGGAAGGAGTTATCCATCTAAATCTGTAGTGACAGAAGGAAGGAGTTCTCCATCTAAATCTGTAGTGACAGAAGGAAGGAGTTCTCCATCTAAATCTGTAGTGACAGAAGGAAGGAGTTCTCCATCTAAATCTGTAGTGACAGAAGGAAGGAGTTATCCATCTAAATCTGTAGTGACAGAAGGAAGGAGTTCTCCATCTAAATCTGTAGTGACAGAAGGAAGGAGTTCTCCATCTAAATCTGTAGTGACAGAAGGAAGGAGTTCTCCATCTAAATCTGTAGTGACAGAAGGAAGGAGTTCTCCATCTAAATCTATAGTGACAGAAGGAAGGAGTTATCCATCTAAATCTGTAGTGACAGAAGGAAGGAGTTCTCCATCTAAATCTGTAGTGACAGAAGGAAGGAGTTCTCCATCTAAATCTGTAGTGACAGAAGGAAGGAGTTCTCCATCTAAATCTGTAGTGACAGAAGGAAGGAGTTATCCATCTAAATCTGTAGTGACAGAAGGAAGGAGTTATCCATCTAAATCTGTAGTGACAGAAGGAAGGAGTTATCCATCTAAATCTGTAGTGACAGAAGGAAGGAGTTCTCCATCTAAATCTGTAGTGACAGAAGGAAGGAGTTCTCCATCTAAATCTGTAGTGACAGAAGGAAGGAGTTTTCCATCGAAATCTATAGTGACAGAAGGAAGGAGTTATCCATCGAAATCTGTAGTGACAGAAGGAAGGAGTTATCCATCTAAATCTGTAGTGACAGAAAGAAGGAGTTATCCATCTAAATCTGTAGTGACAGAAGGAAGGAGTTCTCCTTCTAAATCTGTAGTGACAGAAGGAAGGAGTTATCCATCTAAATCTATAGTGACAGAAGGAAGGAGTTATCCATCTAAATCTGTAGTGACAGAAGGAAGGAGTTCTCCATCTAAATCTGTAGTGACAGAAGGAAGGAGTTATCCATCTAAATATGTAGTGACAGAAGGAAGGAGTTCTCCATCTAAATCTGTAGTGACAGAAGGAAGGAGTTATCCATCTAAATCTGTAGTAACAGAAGGAAGGAGTTATCCATCTAAATCTGTAGTGACAGAAGGAAGGAGTTCTCCATCTAAATCTATAGTGACAGAAGGAAGGAGTTATCCATCTAAATCTGTAGTGACAGAAGGAAGGAGTTATCCATCTAAATCTGTAGTGACAGAAGGAAGGAGTTCTCCATCTAAATCTGTAGTGACAGAAGGAAGGAGTTATCCATCTAAATCTGTAGTGACAGAAGGAAGGAGTTCTCCATCTAAATCTGTAGTGACAGAAGGAAGGAGTTATCCATCTAAATCTGTAGTGACAGAAGGAAGGAGTTATCCATCTAAATCTGTAGTGACAGAAGGAAGGAGTTCTCCATCTAAATCTGTAGTGACAGAAGGAAGGACTTATCCATCTAAATCTGTAGTGACAGAAGGAAGGAGTTCTCCATCTAAATCTGTAGTGACAGAAGGAAGGAGTTATCCATCTAAATCTGTAGTGACAGAAGGAAGGAGTTCTCCATCTAAATCTGTAGTGACAGAAGGAAGGAGTTCTCCATCTAAATCTGTTGTGACAGAAGGAAGGAGTTCTCCATCTAAATCTGTAGTGACAGAAGGAAGGAGTTATCCATCTAAATCTGTAGTGACAGAAGGAAGGAGTTATCCATCTAAATCTGTAGTGACAGAAGGAAGGAGTTATCCATCTAAATCTGTAGTGACAGAAGGAAGGAGTTATCCATCTAAATCTGTAGTGACAGAAGGAAGGAGTTATCCATCTAAATCTGTAGTGACAGAAGGAAGGAGTTATCCATCTAAATCTGTAGTGACAGAAGGAAGGAGTTATCCATCTAAATCTGTAGTGACAGAAGGAAGGAGTTATCCATCTAAATCTGTAGTGACAGAAGGAAGGAGTTATCCATCTAAATCTGTAGTGACAGAAGGAAGGAGTTATCCATCTAAATCTGTAGTGACAGAAGGAAGGAGTTATCCATCTAAATCTGTAGTGACAGAAGGAAGGAGTTATCCATCTAAATCTGTAGAGACAGAAGGAAGGAGTTATCCATCTAAATCTGTAGTGACAGAAGGAAGGAGTTCTCCATCTAAATCTGTAGTGACAGAAGGAAGGAGTTCTCCATCTAAATCTGTAGTGACAGAAGGAAGGAGTTATCCATCTAAATCTGTAGTGACAGAAGGAAGGAGTTCTCCATCTAAATCTGTAGTGACAGAAGGAAGTTCTCCATCTAAATCTGTAGTGACAGAAGGAAGGAGTTATCCATCTAAATCTGTAGTGACAGAAGGAAGGAGTTCTCCATCTAAATCTATAGTGACAGAAGGAAGGAGTTATCCATCTAAATCTGTAGTGACAGAAGGAAGGAGTTATCCATCTAAATCTGTAGTGACAGAAGGAAGGAGTTCTCCATCTAAATCTGTAGTGACAGAAGGAAGGAGTTCTCCATCTAAATCTGTAGTGACAGAAGGAAGGAGTTATCCATCTAAATCTGTAGTGACAGAAGGAAGGAGTTATCCATCTAAATCTGTAGTGACAGAAGGAAGGAGTTATCCATCTAAATCTGTAGTGACAGAAGGAAGGAGTTTTCCATCTAAATCTGTAGTGACAGAAGGAAGGAGTTATCCATCTAAATCTGTAGTGACAGAAGGAAGGAGTTCTCCATCTAAATCTGTAGTGACAGAAGGAAGGACTTATCCATCTAAATCTGTAGTGACAGAAGGAAGGAGTTCTCCATCTAAATCTGTAGTGACAGAAGGAAGGAGTTATCCATCTAAATCTGTAGTGACAGAATGAAGGAGTTCTCCATCTAAATCTGTAGTGACAGAAGGAAGGAGTTATCCATCTAAATCTGTAGTGACAGAAGGAAGGAGTTCTCCATCTAAATCTGTAGTGACAGAAGGAATGAGTTATCCATCTAAATCTGTAGTGACAGAAGGAAGGAGTTATCCATCTAAATCTGTAGTGACAGAAGGAAGGAGTTATCCATCTAAATATGTAGTGACAGAAGGAAGGAGTTCTCCATCTAAATCTGTTGTGACAGAAGGAAGGAGTTATCCATCTAAATCTGTAGTGACAGAAGGAAGGAGTTATCCATCTAAATCTGTAGTGACAGAAGGAAGGAGTTATCCATCTAAATCTGTAGTGACAGAAGGAAGGAGTTATCCATCTAAATCTGTAGTGACAGAAGGAAGGAGTTATCCATCTAAATCTGTAGTGACAGAAGGAAGGAGTTATCCATCTAAATCTGTAGTGACAGAAGGAAGGAGTTATCCATCTAAATCTGTAGTGACAGAAGGAAGGAGTTATCCATCTAAATCTGTAGTGACAGAAGGAAGGAGTTCTCCATCTAAATCTGTAGTGACAGAAGGAAGGAGTTCTCCATCTAAATCTGTAGTGACAGAAGGAAGGAGTTATCCATCTAAATCTGTAGTGACAGAAGGAAGGAGTTATCCATCTAAATCTGTAGTGACAGAAGGAAGGAGTTATCCATCTAAATCTGTAGAGACAGAAGGAAGGAGTTATCCATCTAAATCTGTAGTGACAGAAGGAAGGAGTTATCCATCTAAATCTGTAGTGACAGAAGGAAGGAGTTCTCCATCTAAATCTGTAGTGACAGAAGGAAGTTCTCCATCTAAATCTGTAGTGACAGAAGGAAGTAGTTATCCATCTAAATCTGTAGTGACAGAAGGAAGGAGTTATCCATCTAAATCTGTAGTGACAGAAGGAAGGAGTTATCCATCTAAATCTGTAGTGACAGAAGGAAGGAGTTATCCATCTAAATCTGTAGTGACAGAAGGAAGGAGTTATCCATCTAAATCTGTAGTGACAGAAGGAAGGAGTTCTCCATCTAAATCTGTAGTGACAGAAGGAAGGAGTTCTCCATCTAAATCTGTAGTGACAGAAGGAAGGAGTTATCCATCTAAATCTGTAGTGACAGAAGGAAGGAGTTATCCATCTAAATCTGTAGTGACAGAAGGAAGGAGTTATCCATCTAAATCTGTAGTGACAGAAGGAAGGAGTTCTCCATCTAAATCTGTAGTGACAGAAGGAAGGAGTTCTCCATCTAAATCTGTAGTGACAGAAGGAAGGAGTTATCCATCGAAATCTGTAGTGACAGAAGGAAGGAGTTATCCATCGAAATCTGTAGTGACAGAAGGAAGGAGTTATCCATCGAAATCTGTAGTGACAGAAAGAAGGAGTTATCCATCTAAATCTGTAGTGACAGAAGGAAGGAGTTCTCCTTCTAAATCTGTAGTGACAGAAGGAAGGAGTTATCCATCTAAATCTATAGTGACAGAAGGAAGGAGTTATCCATCTAAATCTGTAGTGACAGAAGGAAGGAGTTCTCCATCTAAATCTGTAGTGACAGAAGGAAGGAGTTCTCCATCTAAATCTGTAGTGACAGAAGGAAGGAGTTCTCCATCTAAATCTGTAGTGACAGAAGGAAGGAGTTATCCATCTAAATCTGTAGTGACAGAAGGAAGGAGTTCTCCATCTAAATCTGTAGTGACAGAAGGAAGGAGTTATCCATCTAAATCTGTAGTGACAGAAGGAAGGAGTTATCCATCTAAATCTGTAGTGACAGAAGGAAGGAGTTCTCCATCTAAATCTATAGTGACAGAAGGAAGGAGTTATCCATCTAAATCTGTAGTGACAGAAGGAAGGAGTTCTCCATCTAAATCTGTAGTGACAGAAGGAAGGAGTTCTCCATCTAAATCTGTAGTGACAGAAGGAAGGAGTTATCCATCTAAATCTGTAGTGACAGAAGGAAGGAGTTATCCATCTAAATCTGTAGTGACAGAAGGAAGGAGTTATCCATCTAAATCTGTAGTGACAGAAGGAAGGAGTTCTCCATCTAAATCTGTAGTGACAGAAGGAAGGACTTATCCATCTAAATCTGTAGTGACAGAAGGAAGGAGTTATCCATCTAAATCTGTAGTGACAGAAGGAAGGAGTTATCCATCTAAATCTGTAGTGACAGAAGGAAGGAGTTATCCATCTAAATCTGTAGTGACAGAAGGAAGGAGTTATCCATCTAAATCTGTAGTGACAGAAGGAAGGAGTTCTCCATCTAAATCTGTAGTGACAGAAGGAAGGAGTTCTCCATCTAAATCTGTAGTGACAGAAGGAAGGAGTTATCCATCTAAATCTGTAGTGACAGAAGGAAGGAGTTATCCATCTAAATCTGTAGTGACAGAAGGAAGGAGTTATCCATCTAAATCTGTAGAGACAGAAGGAAGGAGTTCTCCATCTAAATCTGTAGTGACAGAAGGAAGGAGTTATCCATCTAAATCTGTAGTGACAGAAGGAAGGAGTTCTCCATCTAAATCTGTAGTGACAGAAGGAAGTTCTCCATCTAAATCTGTAGTGACAGAAGGAAGTAGTTATCCATCTAAATCTGTAGTGACAGAAGGAAGGAGTTATCCATCTAAATCTGTAGTGACAGAAGGAAGGAGTTATCCATCTAAATCTGTAGTGACAGAAGGAAGGAGTTATCCATCTAAATCTGTAGTGACAGAAGGAAGGAGTTATCCATCTAAATCTGTAGTGACAGAAGGAAGGAGTTCTCCATCTAAATCTGTAGTGACAGAAGGAAGGAGTTCTCCATCTAAATCTGTAGTGACAGAAGGAAGGAGTTATCCATCTAAATCTGTAGTGACAGAAGGAAGGAGTTATCCATCTAAATCTGTAGTGACAGAAGGAAGGAGTTATCCATCTAAATCTGTAGTGACAGAAGGAAGGAGTTCTCCATCTAAATCTGTAGTGACAGAAGGAAGGAGTTCTCCATCGAAATCTGTAGTGACAGAAGGAAGGAGTTATCCATCGAAATCTGTAGTGACAGAAGGAAGGAGTTATCCATCGAAATCTGTAGTGACAGAAGGAAGGAGTTATCCATCTAAATCTGTAGTGACAGAAAGAAGGAGTTATCCATCTAAATCTGTAGTGACAGAAGGAAGGAGTTCTCCTTCTAAATCTGTAGTGACAGAAGGAAGGAGTTATCCATCTAAATCTGTAGTGACAGAAGGAAGGAGTTATCCATCTAAATCTGTAGTGACAGAAGGAAGGAGTTATCCATCTAAATCTGTAGTGACAGAAGGAAGGAGTTATCCATCTAAATCTGTAGTGACAGAAGGAAGGAGTTCTCCATCTAAATCTGTAGTGACAGAAGGAAGGAGTTCTCCATCGAAATCTGTAGTGACAGAAGGAAGGAGTTATCCATCGAAATCTGTAGTGACAGAAGGAAGGAGTTATCCATCGAAATCTGTAGTGACAGAAGGAAGGAGTTATCCATCTAAATCTGTAGTGACAGAAAGAAGGAGTTATCCATCTAAATCTGTAGTGACAGAAGGAAGGAGTTCTCCTTCTAAATCTGTAGTGACAGAAGGAAGGAGTTATCCATCTAAATCTATAGTGACAGAAGGAAGGAGTTATCCATCTAAATCTGTAGTGACAGAAGGAAGGAGTTCTCCATCTAAATCTGTAGTGACAGAAGGAAGGAGTTCTCCATCTAAATCTGTAGTGACAGAAGGAAGGAGTTCTCCATCTAAATCTGTAGTGACAGAAGGAAGGAGTTATCCATCTAAATCTGTAGTGACAGAAGGAAGGAGTTCTCCATCTAAATCTGTAGTGACAGAAGGAAGGAGTTATCCATCTAAATCTGTAGTGACAGAAGGAAGGAGTTATCCATCTAAATCTGTAGTGACAGAAGGAAGGAGTTCTCCATCTAAATCTATAGTGACAGAAGGAAGGAGTTATCCATCTAAATCTGTAGTGACAGAAGGAAGGAGTTCTCCATCTAAATCTGTAGTGACAGAAGGAAGGAGTTCTCCATCTAAATCTGTAGTGACAGAAGGAAGGAGTTATCCATCTAAATCTGTAGTGACAGAAGGAAGGAGTTATCCATCTAAATCTGTAGTGACAGAAGGAAGGAGTTCTCCATCTAAATCTGTAGTGACAGAAGGAAGGAGTTCTCCTTCTAAATCTGTAGTGACAGAAGGAAGGAGTTATCCATCTAAATCTGTAGTGACAGAAGGAAGGAGTTATCCATCTAAATCTGTAGTGACAGAAGGAAGGAGTTCTCCATCTAAATCTGTAGTGACAGAAGGAAGGAGTTCTCCATCTAAATCTGTAGTGACAGAAGGAAGGAGTTCTCCATCTAAATCTGTAGTGACAGAAGGAAGGAGTTCTCCATCTAAATCTGTAGTGACAGAAGGAAGGAGTTCTCCATCTAAATCTGTAGTGACAGAAGGAAGGAGTTATCCATCGAAATCTGTAGTGACAGAAGGAAGGAGTTCTCCATCTAAATCTGTAGTGACAGAAGGAAGGAGTTATCCATCTAAATCTGTAGTGACAGAAGGAAGGAGTTCTCCATCTAAATCTGTAGTGACAGAAGGAAGGAGTTCTCCATCTAAATCTGTAGTGACAGAAGGAAGGAGTTATCCATCTAAATCTGTAGTGACAGAAGGAAGGAGTTCTCCATCTAAATCTGTAGTGACAGAAGGAAGGAGTTCTCCATCTAAATCTGTAGTGACAGAAGGAAGGAGTTCTCCATCTAAATCTGTAGTGACAGAAGGAAGGAGTTCTCCATCTAAATCTGTAGTGACAGAAGGAAGGAGTTCTCCATCTAAATCTGTAGTGACAGAAGGAAGGAGTTATCCATCTAAATCTGTAGTGACAGAAGGAAGGAGTTCTCCATCTAAATCTGTAGTGACAGAAGGAAGGAGTTCTCCATCTAAATCTGTAGTGACAGAAGGAAGGAGTTCTCCATCTAAATCTGTAGTGACAGAAGGAAGGAGTTCTCCATCTAAATCTGTAGTGACAGAAGGAAGGAGTTATCCATCTAAATCTGTAGTGACAGAAGGAAGGAGTTATCCATCTAAATCTGTAGTGACAGAAGGAAGGAGTTATCCATCTAAATCTGTAGTGACAGAAGGAAGGAGTTCTCCATCCCTGTGACCGGGCATGGTATCTCATACTTCTATAGGTTAGTAACCATTTTAGGTAATGCAGTATTTTTTTTACAAAGGGCTTTATAATTGAATAGAATATAATGTTTTGCTCTACACAAATCACAATAAATAAAACATATTGTAACATTTAATGACAACTGCCTTGATATTTTGTTAAGTGAATTATTTAACAAACTATTTTAGTGTCTCTGTGCGTCTCCCAAAAGGTTGTAAGTCTTTTGGGATTTAAGTAACGGCCAGAGTCCCGGTCTGCATGGTCAGAGATATTTATTCATTGAGAATTCTGCCATCACAATTTCAGAGTCCATCTTTTATACTAATACGTCATACAAAAAGAAATCCCTTCCCTCTGTAGGCGGGCTGTAGTTTTCCACTCTAAAACTGCTCTACTGACCTTCAGTTCACACACACACACATATACACACATGCATACACACATACATACACACACACACACACATATCCTACTCCCTGCTTTACTCAGTTATTGCCGTTCTCACAATATTCTGCACCATGTTTTCATAACAGTTTCTCCCCTCCCTAAATTGGGAGGCCTCTTTATCTTAGTTTCTCAGTTGTCTTTGTTGTCTGGCCTGACTCTTACTCACATTGCTAAATAGTGGCTCAATGCCATAGCCTTTACTGGTCCTA